>NW_025920382.1:0-52115 GCF_902686445.1 Sciurus carolinensis
CTAGACTAATTTCTTTTCTTTTCTTTTCTTTTCTTTTCTTTCTTTCTTTCTTCCTTCCTTCCTTCTTTCTTTCTTTCTTCTTTTTTTTTTTTGTGCTGGGAATTGAAACCAGGGCCTTATGCATGTGAGGCAATCACTTTACCAACTGAGCTACACATCCCCCCCAGACTAATATTTTCTACTGTGGATAATCAGTTTTCTGTCACTACTGTTTACAAAGGATGCCTTTTCATCAAGGCATATTTTTGGCTCCTGTGTCCAGGATCAGATAACTGTTGAAGTGGGGGTATGTCTGTGTGTCTTCTCTTCTGGTCATTGGTGTGGGTGCCAAGTTTTAGGCCAGTACCACTAACATTTATTACATGGGGCTGTAATGTAACTTGAATCAGGTATGATGATACCTCCAACATCACTTACTAGAAACCTGTAACTGCTTTGGCTATTCAGGGTTTTTTATTTGTACAAATTAGCTTAGGATTTTTTATTTTTTTATTTTTATTTTTTTTTTAGTTCTGTGGAGAATGTCATTGGTAGTTTGGTAGTTTGATGGGAATTGCCTTGAGTCCGTACTTTTTTTGATCATATGACCATTTTAACAATATCAACTATGCTTCTCCCTAAACATGGGAGGATTATCCATCTTCTTATGTCTTCTTCAATTTCTTTCTTCAATGTTCTATAGCTTTGAATTTAGAGATCTTTCACCTCCTTTGTGAGATTTATTTCCAATGTTTCCTTTCTTCTTTCCATTGACCTACTTTTGTTCCTTCCTTCCTTTCTTTCTTTTTTCTTTCTCTTTCTTTATTCTTTCTTCCTTCCTTCCTTCCTTCCTTCCTTCCTTCCTTCCTTCCTTCCTTCTTTTCTTTCTTTCTTTTCTTTCTTTCTTGCTTTCTTTCTTTCTCTATTTTTTGAGTGTATTGTGAATACAACTATTTTCCTAATTTCTTTCTCAGCAGATTCATTGCTGTTAGGAAGAAAAACTGTTGATTGTTTTAAGTTGATAATGAAAATGGATACTTTGCTGAACTTTTTCAACTTTAGCTCCAGCAGTCTTTTGCAAGTGGTGATAATTTGATGTCTTCCTTTCCTATTTATCCCTTTTCTTTCTTTCTCTTGCCTACCTAATCTGGATAGATTTTCTAACAGAATAATTTAAATAGAGTGGTTAGAATGAAAATATTTGTCTTGTTCTGGATTTGAAAGGGAATCCATTAGTTTATCCCCATATACTATGAGTTTGACTTTGGGTTAGTTGAATATAGCCTTTGTGAGGTTGAGGGAGGTTTCTTGTGTGACTAGGTTTTCAGGATTTTTATCATGAATGGATGCTGGGCTTTGTTGAAGGGGTTCTCTGAATATTTTGAGGCTACTATATGATTTTTGTTATTAATTCTATTTATGTGATAAATTACATTTATTGGTGTCTTTTTGTTAAACAATTCTGGCAACTCTGGCATCAAAACAGCCTGGTAATGGTATACAGTACTCTTAATATATTGTTAAATATGATTTGCTAATACTTTATTAAGAATTTTTGCATCCTTAGGGATATTCATTAGGGATATTGGTCCATGGTTTTTCTTCCATGATGTTTTCTTATTTGATTTCACTTCATAGAAAGAATTTGGATGTGTCCCATCCCTTTCTGGTTCATAAAATGATTTGAGAAGCATAAAATGATTTGAAATTAGTTTGTCGAATCTCTGGTAGAATTCAACTGAGATTCAATGTAGTCTTGGTTTTACCTTTGTTTAATGACTTCTTCTTACTGCTTCTATCCCATTGTGAGTTGGTGGTCTCAGGATTCCTTTATCCTATTGATTCAATTCTGGCAGGTTGTATGTGTCTAGAAATGTGTCCATTTTTCCTAGGTTTTGCAATTTTTTGGAGTATAAGTTTTCAAAATAGCCTTCATTGATCCACTGGGTTTCTGTGCTATGCATGATGATTTCTCATTTTCTGTCTCTACTTTAATTGACTTTAGGTTTTTCTCTTTTTCTTTTGGTTGGATTGGCTAAGGGCTTATCAATCTTGTTTATCTTTTCAAAAAAATCAGCTCTGTTTTATCAATCTTTAATTTTTTATTTTATTTGATTGATTTTTGCTCTGACTGATCTTAATTATTTATTTCCTTCTGTTAGCTTTGGATTGGTTTGCTTTTGTTTCTCAAGGACCTTGAGATACATGACTAATTTGTTCCTTTGATATTTTTCTGATTTCTTAGTTACTCACAGCTATAAACTTTCCTCTTAGAACTGTCCCCAAAGTTTTCCGCAGTTTCTGATATGTTGTTTCATTCTTTGCATTTCTGTATGAGCATTTTTAAATTTCTACTTTCATATATTTATCATTCAAAGGTACATTTTTTCAATCTCCATGTGTGTTCATGGTTCTGGTAGGGTTTATTAATGTAGATTTCTTATTTAATACATTATCATTTGATGAGATGCAAGAAATTTCATCAATATTTTTGTATATCCTAAAATTGCCTTATGATCTGAAATATGGTGTATTTAGGAGAATGTACCAAAAGCTTCTGAGAAGGAAGTATATTCAGCTGTTGTTCGATGATATATTATTTAGATGCCTATTAAATCCTGTTGATTTATAATATTTTTCAGATCCAAAGAATTTTTGCTGTTTTATTTCTGGATGACCTAGCTATTGATGAAAGAATTGTGCTGAAATCACCCAGTGGTATTGTACTGGGGTCTCTCTGAGACTGTGATTCAAGCTGTGTCTCTTTTAAGTAATTAGTTGCACCCACATCAGGGTCATAAATATTTCTCATTGTAACATATTTGTTGTATTGTTTCCTGTACTGTATGAAATGACCTTCTTTGACTCTTCTGTTAATTTTTGTCTGATCTCTGCTTGTCAGACAGAAGAATAGATATTCCTGCTTCTATGGGGTTTCCTTTACATGGTATATCAATTTCCATCCTTTCATTTTGAGCCTGTGACTCTTGTTGCCTGTAAAGTGCATCCCTTGGAAACAATACATAGTTGGGTTGTATATTCTAGTTATTCTGCCAGTCTGTGTTTTTAACTGGCACATTGCATATTAATATAAAGAGATGTTCATAAATTCCTTCCATTTTGATTTATTTCTAATGTTTAATTTGCTCCAGTTTCTCATTTGCTTATCTACTCTTTGAATATGATTTGTTCATTTGTGGAAATTGGAGAGGATGCCAGAGCCACCCAGTCTTCTGAGCATAGGCTCATTTTCAAATCAGCTGCTCATGTCCAGCACACATGGCCCTGGGGCTTCCAGGTCAGGCAGGCCATAGTAGGACCTTCACAGCAGATAAGATGCAATTGAGAGCATCATGTCCCTTTGCTTCTGGAGTCAGACCTTGTGCTCAAAGGCAGAATCAGTGTCAAATACTCCTTACCAGTCTCCTCTTTTCACACTGAGACTAAACGCCTTGAAGCATGGTGTCCACAAATCCTGCATCAGTATTGACCTCAGTTCCCTAGAGAGTCCTAGCTGATCCCAGGCTATGTTAAGAAACCACTGGCTTGTCCCCCAAGCCATGGATGCTCTCTTTTTGCCCACAGGCTTAAAATAAATGAGCCCACAATATTCTTTATGGTTTTCTGATACCCTCACTAAGCTCACAACTGGGACACAGGCTACAGGAACATTGTACCTTGCGAAAGACAGACCAAGGCTCTATTCAGACCCAGGGTAGAGGGTGTTGCTCATTACATGCTGTGCTTGAGACTGGGCATGACTTCTGTCTCCCTTATGGGGCTAATTAGGTGGGGCTGTGGCCCTGACTGGGTACAATGGGAAGCCATTCTGAAGGAATCTGTTCTCAACTTCTCAGGAAGCCCTGTCTCTTAAGTGGTGAGTTCAGAGGGCACTTGAACACAGGGGAGCAGATCCCTCCCCACCACCCAGCTGGGCCCTGTCTCTGAAACCAGGAACCTGAACATCAGAACTTGGCATTCACAGGCAATGTCCTAGGGGAGGCTTTCTGATTCCACCACCCATGGGCACACAATTGACTCACGTTCACTGCTCATATGTGAAGTGCCTGGCTGATTGGCCCCCATTGCCAGAGAATCCCCCAGCTCTTGAGAAGAGAAATGCATATTGGTAAAAGGCTGAGCAAAGCACTGATTTCTCCCAGAGTACTGAAGGTTGGAAAGTCCCTTTAATCCAAGAGTTTTCCAATACTGTGAACATAACAAAAACTCAAATGACATTTTGGATTTAGTACAAGAGTTGTATTTCTTGCTCAATGTAAGTTTTTATAGATGTCCCACCTCTGGGATGATGGGGACAATGGTGATCTTGAGGCCTGTCCTTAGGTAAAGGTCAACCGGGGTTGAGAGATGGGTGTAGATTCTAGTCTTCCCAGGCTAGGACCCCAGGATGAGTGGAGTGAGGGGCTTTGATGCAGAAGAGTCCAACTTTGCTAGGAATGAGGTGCTGGTGAATGCTTATGGTCAGAGGGATCCCAGTTTAGTCCCAGGGTAGCAGCAAGTGAGCAGTCTATGCACCCTTTCCTCACTGAGAGGAGAAAGAGGGCAGGCAGGTGGTGAGGAGAGTCTGTGAAAAGCCAGGGGCAAACAGGCAGGCTGGAGGGCATCCATAACTCCCTCCCTGGCCTGTTTTGCTGGCTAGTGACTCTAAAATCCCCACTGGGTTGGTCAGAGAAGGTGCTAGTTGGACCTTCAAGTCTCTAAGGAAAAAACTAGCTACATTTTCTACTGGTAGGTAAACACTTTAGAATAAAGAATGGGTGGCTCCTGAGGATGGGTAAGCTAATCCAGGGAACACCATAACTGCAGTAGGTGAGGGAGGGAGGCCTCAGCCTGACACTAAAGGGGCCTCCATTTCCCCAAGCCCTTGGATCCCATATGCACAGAAGTCCTGATAGCTGAAATCCTCATGGGGTTGTGCGGACACAGCCTGGAGAGCAGGGGACACTGACTAAATGTGCCTCTGCAGCCAGCAGAAAAACCCCCCTTGATGCTCAGTGTGTGTTGGTCCTAATGTCTGCTATTCCCTGTCCCAGTCACTGTAAGGCTTGGTGATTTATGATGGTCTCTGGTACACCTCACCTTCTCTCCCCTAAGTTCTGGCCACAAAGCACTGGTGTTCACCCAGAATCCTGCTCACCTGAGGTGGTGACACCAGGCACAGGTTCTCTGAGGTTGCTGTGGGTTTCAGTCCAGAAACACCAGTCAAATGGAGTAGTGATGGGGAATTCCAGAGGTTCCTTCCTCAGCTGGCTTATCAACACATCTACAACCAGGACCACCTAAAGGAAAGGCCCCTGGAGAATGAAGGGGGACAGTTCTAGACTGCTGATCGTGATTGCACAGTAAAGGGTGGTTATAAACTTGCTCATTGTGTCTGTGACAAGGTCATTGCCCAGTTGTGACCAGGAAATGCCCTGTACTTAGCCAGATCAGAGTCCACTTGTGACCACACAGGCCTCAGTAGTGTCCAGTTCAGGGTCCCCTGTTCTTGACAAGGTCAAAGCACAGAGCATGACCAGGTCAGGACCCAATTGTGAACAGGTCAGGGCCATGTGCTTTACCAGTTCAGAACCCAGTTATGACTAGGCAGGTCCCTGTACTAGACCAGGCAGTGCCTCGTGACAAGGTCAGGACCCACGTGTGAGGACCACCAGGGCTTTTACCTTCTACCCCCTTTTCCCACCTTCCTCTCTGAGTAACTGGTGCCCTTGAGAAAATCTGAGTCCAGTGTTTCCCATGCAGTGTGTGGAGTGAAGTGAAGATTCATCTGCTTCTTTGAGGCCCTCTGCATGGAGGCAGCACGGCTGTTCCCATGTTGCATGGTGGGGACAGGGTTGGAGCCATCACAGCATTTGCTGAGCAATTATGGCCAATCTCAGTGTCCAGGTTAGAAATGGGGATCTTTCTTGGCCCACCCTGCTGCTGGAGGCCCTGGTGCCAGATACTATCTCACCCCTTTACATGTTCTCCCCTCTCCAGGAAAGCAGGCACTCACTTTCTCACATCAAGGTCACAAGTGGAGGCAGGAAGCAATTGGTTACTGGACAGCAAGCACTCTTGACACCTTGGACTCAGGCAGGGGAGAAGTGCCTTAGTTCAGGAACCCAGGGCTCCCACTCCACAGTCATCCACTCACAGGCAGGCACCCTGGTGTTTGTAAGCTCCAACCTACCAAGCACTCCAATTTTCAGAGAGAGACCAGTGCCTGCCAACACACCTGTAGACTGAAAGCACCCAGTAAATCACTCCAGATTGAGGAACTAACACAAGATATTTTATTAGGCAGATGAGCAGGGTGTCTGCCCTGAAGAGTGAGAGAGAGAGAAAGAGAGAAGAAATGGTGGGGGAGTGATTTTCAAGTAGTTGAATTCCATGGACTAATTACAATCTGACCAATGACTAATGAGAAAATTTGTGGACTTATGATCTAGATTGTAAAATGGTGTGTTTGTCAGGGGGAGCATACGTGTGGCAGCAAAATGGCAGGGAAGAGATTGACTGCAGCCTTGTTAAACCATTGTCCCTTCATTGACCACACCTGAGTCTCTGAAGTTGCACATCCTGCTTCAGGAGAACACCTTTGCCCTGCTGAGGTCACAGGAGTGTCCACCCAGAGGTACATGTGTTGAAGTTGGTCCCTTGTTAGTGATGCTATTGGGAGAGCTGGAAGGAGGCAGGAGGCAGGGCCTACTAGGAGGAAGTGAAGGCTTGAGGACCTGACCCTGCCTGTCTGTTTGCATCCTAGTTGCCATGAGGGGCTCACGACTTCTCTGCCACACACTCCTGCCATAATGTGCTGAGCTGCCACATGCCAGAGCAGCAAAGTCAGATACCATGGAGTGAAACCTCTGAAAACTCTCCTTCTAGTGAGCTGTTTACCTCAGGTATTTTGTCACAGCAATGGAAAGCTGACTTTCAAACCTTTAACCTGCAATTAGGCTGAGCCAAACTACTCCATTAAAGGCCACCAGAACCAGGAGAATCCAGTGGCAGAACAGAGAAAACTTGGAGGCTTCCTGCTGTAGGTTTTGATGCAGGGGTCTCAAAAGACTGTGTGTGCTCTCTAGGGTGCTGGGCACAGGACAGGGAGCAAGATGCCCAGGAGGTCTTTTAGCAGGTGGCTGTGAGGTCATCGTGTCCTGGTTTAATGCTTATTCAAAGCTAAAACTGTCTTCTTTCCCTTCTTTTGCTGAAGGTGTTTCTGGGCTTGCAGGAAATTTCACCTTAACTTTATTACACAGCAGAGCTGCTTGCTGCCAGCCTTGACTAGGCCTTGGAAGGGGACTAGCAGCCTCCCCTCCACCCAAAATCATACCCCTACTCCTGCCTGGACCCTATGCCCCAGGTTCCCACCTTTCAGACTTCTATTGACCCTCCTCCTGCCTGGACCCTGTGCCCTAAGTCCCCACAATCCACACTCCTTCAGAGCCCTCCACCACTGCCTGGACCTCATGCACCCCATTCCCAAGGTCCAGAACTGATTTCTCTTTCCCTGTGCCCCATTTCAGCTGAACTTGGATTCATGTCATGGGAACTCACCCATGTCATAGGGCTCATCCTCAGGCACCACCTGCATCCTCCTGGAGACCCTGAGGTTCTGGGTCTGGGACTCACTGTGGAAGGGAAAGAAATGGAAGGAAGTGGCAGACTAGAGGGTCACGGGAAAGACCAGGCTTCCCACCAATTTTGGTTGAACTAGATATCATTTCAAGAAACCTCTTTCCTCTTCCTATAGAGATTGCCTCTGTTTCTAGGAAGCCTCTCCCTGCATCCTGTTCCAGGGACTCCCATGGAAAGGGAAGAATGGTACTGCCAGGAACTCTGATCTGCTCAGGCTGAGGACAGTGCTCCCCACCAAATTTGCCTGGCTTGGCACCTCAGAAAAGGTCCAGAGAATGCCAGCCTCCCCTCCTGCCCCCACCCACCCTGGACATTTGGCCAGATACTGACTGGAAATCTGCCCTTATTCCCCTGCCATGTCTGGCCTCCAGGTCCAGGTGGGAAGGGAGACAGTAATGGACAGGGGATGGGTGTGGCTCAGAAAGCCCAAAGCCCAAAAGAGCAGTTCTGGGACAAACCATAGTGGAGGGTGGTCAGGAATGCACAGTGCAACACCAGGCTGCAGGCACCAGGCCCCTTCCTCCCACCATGGACACTCACATGCTCACTCACTGCTCATGCACACCCACACACACTGTGAATATTGCAGGGAGAAGAGTTTGCCTGTTTTCTTGTTTCTCAAAACCCTTAAACCTGCTCCTCAGTTGTTTTGGATCCCTCTCCCTCTTCCCCTTATATATGTATGTTCTTGTGTGTGTTGCTGTCTTTTTTTTTTTCTGTTTTTTTTTTCTGTTTTTGCTGTATGAACAGATGACCAGAGTGGGACCTGAGGTCCCCTCTAGTTGTTTCCACTTGGGGCCTGGTTGTTGGTTTAGGGTTTTGTTTTTTGGTTTTTTTTACCCCTATTCTATATGAAATATCATGAAGGCTCTATGGGGCTAGAGAGTGTGTGTGTGGAGTAAGGTTCACTGTTATTGGTTAAGCTGTAAGTGAGACTCATCAACAAAATCTCTGCTCTGTTAGTATGAAATGTACATATTCCAGCTCCTCTTAGAGAAAGGGGGAGCAGGGACTTGCAATAATATTAATAACATATGTGCAGCCCTTAAATAAGTGTCTGGTGTGTACTTTGACATCTATAACACTAATTATCACCTTTGGAGTGATGATGGAGTCAATATTTAACATCAGCAACATTAATAAGCAATCATTAACAAGCAGGGTCTGTTTTGTTAATAATCAAGATATGAATGGGTAGTAATTACATAAACTATAGAATTCTATCAGGGAGTGGAATTATGGTTACTTAATTGAAGAGAAAATATGATTATAGGGTGAGAGAGTTTGACATAATTAAAAAGTGAATAAAGGAGATACTGGAGATAGGTAGCTTACGAAGGCAGTAAACATGGAGGAGTAAAAGAATAAGTAAAATAATAAAAGAAAGAAACAAAGGTAAAGGGAACAGGAAAATGTGTTTTTTAGTATGTGAAAAGAGTGATGAAAGGATAGCAAGAAAAACAAAACCACAGTACAAAATAAAAGATGAAAACAAAACAAACCCATGTAAAATTTTGTCCCACCAAAGTCAAATCAAGATTAAATAATAAATTGGTACAAATGAGGGCAACTAAATAAAAGAAAAAATATATGAATATACATGTGTACATATATTACATGAGTACAATTATACACACACACATGTGTACACACCATCCGCACAGGAAGATCTCACGCAGAGGTCCAGACATAAACACACAATACTGCAAAATAAAAAAAATAAATTTTTAAAAAAGAAAAAATGAAATAGAAAATAAAAGTAAAAGTAAAAATTAAAAAAAGAAAATGTAATAATACATAAACTATTTTTAATCAGAAAAAGAAAAAATATTGCTTCCATCAAGGTGGTCAAATGTGTTAAGAATGGATATCTGCTGCTTATGCTGAGGTGCCATTCTTTGTGATTTACTCTGGAGGCTCTATAACACAAACCCAGAGCTGGAGGTTATTAAGTGTATGTCTTTGTCTGTCTTCACACGATGCCTGACATTGTGGCCAGGAACCAATACTGATTGTAGTAGTTCTCAGCTTTATGTTTCCTAGTGTAGATGGGAGAAAATAGGGAGTGTGAATGATTGGGACATTCCTGAAGTGTGAATGGTAAAATTTTCCATAGCTGAAATTTTCTCTTGACTGAGTCCTTAAACTATGCTGGTGGGTATTTGAGATTTGGTCCCCAGTTCCCTGATGCTGGGGAGATGCCAATCTTTGCTAAATGTCTGAGATTTGGATATCTACTGAAATATCCACTCAGGGAAAGGAGTCCCATCCTTGATAGGCTTCAGTCATCTCTATGACTGTGAATTACCCAGAATCTGATCTGGAGTACAGATGTAACTGTCTGATCTTTCCTGATGCTCATATGGGATTCCAGGAACAAATGTATCCCTTTCTCTTAGGTCTCTCCAGGCTGCATCACCCTGAGCACAGTCCTCTCTGCACCTGTTTCAAAGGTGCTGGTTCAGATATAGTCTGGGTACCAAGTAGGTGACTGCTGGCTCAGGCTGGCAACTTCCTCTGTGATTTCCCAATCTGCAGCCTCTACTCACTACCACAGAATCACTTAGAAATGGTTCCCAGCACTGCAGCACTGATTTGGGTTGACTCTCTGCCCTTTGCCAATTGATTTTAATCACTTTTCACTCAAAAACTTTCTCCACCATCTCTCGGTTAAGGTCAGCACCTTCTCTATTTCCCAGGTTTTCCCAAGTCAATTTTATTTTCCAGCATGTTGAATATAATTGGCAAATGAGAACATCCTTGTCTTCTTCCTGCTTTTAGTAGGAATGATTTATGTTTCTCCATTTGGAATGTTGTCAGCCTTGAGTTTCTCATATATAGTAACATTTCAACTATACCTTTTAATAGAGGCTAGTAATGTCATATGGTTATTCAGGTCATTCAGGCTATTCAATGAAAAAATGGTACCTATGTAACAGAGGTTATGCTAATTGTAGAGGGACAGATACACAGAAGTTGCAAAGGACAGTAATGCATCAAAAGTCATTATAGCCATGCTTGTCATAGAAGCTACAAAGTTCATAACAGTAAGCAGCACATAGAAGATCTATATGTCATAGGGGCTATACTACACAGTTCATAGACAGTACAAAGAAAACCTAGGAAGATATCCTCCATAACCTGAAGCCTTTATAACCTGCCTAGTATCTATGGTCTTAGTTACCTTTGTTTCCTGTGAACCCTCGATGACCTGAGTTTTCTCTGTGAACTGTTTACCCTTTATGACCACCATGACTTCTATGACTTGCATAGATTTTATGTCCTGTGTATGCTTGTATCTGTGTATATTCTCATATATTCTATGGCCTACATACCTTCTATGGAATGAGTCACTTCTATGATATACCCAGCAGCTATCATTTATGTTTCTTCCATAATAGTGAAAACTGCTGGGTCATTGAGAGTTCACAGGAAACAAAGGAAACTAAGACCATAGATAGTAGGCAGGTTATAGAGGCTTCAGGTTATGGAGGATATTTAGTTCATAGAGGTAACACAAATCTTAGAGGCTGTGCAGGTTTTAGTGACTATTACTGCCTGGTAAGCCATGAAAGTTTTAGAGTCTACTAGAGTTATAGAATCTACAAACATCATGCAAGGTAGTATGCTTATGAAGGATAATGAATGAAAGTCAAATAACTTTCTCAGATGATGGTGGCTACTTATGTCATAAATTCTGCACAGGTCATATAAGCTATTAGGGCCATAGTTGTTACTCAAGTCATTTAGGTTAGTAGGGTAATACAAGTTATGCAGATTTTAAAGATCAATCTGTCTATTGATGTTACTAAGGTCATAGAGACTGCAGGTGAGAGTCTACTCGATTATACATGTTAGTTTATAGTGGCTACTGAGGTAATATAGGATACTGAAATCATTTAGATTACTCAGTTCATAGAGGTGGCCATGGTCATAAAGGTTACTGTCTGTGGGTGTTTTGCAGATCTTAGAGATATTCATAAAAGTTAAAACAGTTCATAAATACTACACAGATTATTGAGGTTACTAAGTTTACATAGCTTACTCAGTTCATAAAGTGTTAACAGAATACAGAGTCTATAAATTTCAATGGATTAACTCAGATAATATAAACTACACAAGTCACAAATTCTACTTAGGTCATGGAGATTATGCCAGTTAAAGTGGCAACTTATTTCATTTGAACTCTCAGGCCACAGAGAGCATGTAGATGATGGAGGCCATGATTTATACAGAGTCATCACATGTCCTAGAGGCTACTCAGGTGATACAGATTACTCAATCACAGAGGGTGATCAAGTCATAGAGGTTCCTGGAATCAAAGAGATTATGCAGGTCATATAATCTTTACAGGTGATAGAGGCCACTCATGTTATGGAGCCCTCATGGGATGGCATGTGTATAGACTTTGAAGCTAAGCAGAATTTACAGGCAATGAAATTTTGTAAGATCACAAATGCTGTAAAGATTGTAAAACCTACTCAGTAATTAAAGGCTATGCAGGTCACAAATTTTGCATAGATCATAGTTCATAAAGTTGCATAGTTCATCGAGGCTATCATGGTCACAGAGGCTATTCAGTACATAAAAGATACTCAATTCATACATGGTACACAGAAAATAGAGATTAGTCAGGCAACATAATCTATGCCAGTTGAAGTGTTATTCAGATCTTAGAAGATGCTCAAGCCACAGAAACTATATAGTTTATAGAGACAACGCAGGTCAGAGCTGTTACTCAGGTCATACATTTGTATAGGTCTCACAGAGGCACAAGAGATCATGGAGGCTAGAGAAATCACAGGTTTGCTAGTCATATAGGTTACTAAGTTCAAAGAGGCCACCGAGATCACAGAGAGTATAGGTGCAAGAGATATTTTGCATGCCACAGATGCCATGCAGTTCATCAGATTTACTCAGATTATAGAAGCTATATAGATCATGGTGACTATTCAGTTCATTTAGTAATACAATATACACCAAAGATGCAACTTACTTCATATAGACACTCAGCAAAACAAGGATATGCAGGCCATAGAAGCTGCTCAGACCATATATGCTACTCAAGTCATTAATCTACTTAGAATACAAGGCAACATATGACATAGAGTCTGTACTTCTAACAGGAGACTCTGGTCATAAAATTGCCTCAGGCCAAAAGGCACTCAGAAAATAGAGAATGTACAGACCACAGAATATATGCAGGTCACACAGTTCACACAGGTGATGGAGGTAATGCAGTCCATAGAGGCTATTCTTCCAACAGAGGCTATGCAAGTTGTAGATTCTATGCAGGACATAGACATGACATACATAAAAGAGACCTGGCAGATTGTAGATGACCTCAGGCCATAGAGTCTTTTCATATGACTTTGTAAATTCAGGATACAAAGGCTATATCAGTAATAGAGGCTTCACAGGTCATAGGACCATGTTAGATTATAGGGGTTACTAATATCATTTACATTACTCAGAAAATTTGGGTCACACATGTCCAAGAGTCTAAAATGATCATAAAGTCCACTCCACCCAATTGAGTCTGTCAAAGCCACAGAGTTTATGCAGGTCATATAATTTGTGAAACCACAGAGGCTACTCAAGTCATACAGATTGTTATACCATGGTACTTACAAAAACCACAGAGAATACTTATGCAGTAGAGACTTCCCAGTTCTTGTAAGCTGCTCAAGCAATAGAAGATGTACAGGCCATAAAGGCAACTATAGTAATTGGGCTAATATGATGATAGGGGTTATGTAAATTAAGCACCTCAGGCCACAAATGCTATGCAGATTATAACAATCACACATGTCACAGAGGTTACTATGTCAATAGATGATACACAGACAATAGAATATGCTCAGGATATAGAGGTTGCATCATTCATGGAAGATACTCATAGAATCTATGCAGGTCATATTGCCTGCTTAGGTCCTAAAGGCTACTGATGCCATTTGGCATAGATATGGCCAAAATTTACACAGGAAACAGAGTGAGCAGAACAAGCAAACTGCTTGATCCAAAGCTTCTTTGCAGATATTACAGGTTACTTAGGCCATACAGGTTTTGCCATATAAGCTACTCAGGTCATAGCAGCACCCTGATCATAAAGGTTACTCAGTTATTTGAGGTCACTTGGGACATAGAAGAAATGTAGGTAGTAGAATCAACTAGGTCTATAGATACTACACAGACTAAAGGGGATATGCAGGTCACAAAAACTATGAATATCATAAAGGCTACATAGTTCAGAGGGACTACTACTCATACAGTAGAAGCTACTAATGTCATCAGACAAACCAGATTTAAAAAAAAAAAAACAAAGACCTTACAGATGGAAAAGGCCATATTTTTGACTAATACAATAGAAGGTCACAGGTAGGTCACAGGGAGAAGGTGATCACAGAGAATATGCAGGTCACTAATGCCACTCAGACAGGGGCTACTCAGGGCTATAGGCTTTGAGAATACTGTAGATGACTGAGGCCTAAGAGTCTTTGGAGTTCATAGAGACTCTACAGGTCATAGAATCTATTCAAGCCATAGAGTTCATGCAGGCCACAGAGGATATACAAGCCAAGAAGAATACAGAAGTCTCAGAGGTTTCAGTTTTCATAGGTGATACTCAAGGCTTAGGCACTTCTGTTTATAAAAGGTATTCAGGTCACAGAAGGTTTGTAGGTCATAGAGCTTTGTCAGTTTATAGATGGTATTCAGATCATGGAGTTACTCATTTACTTGTGGATATGCAGGTCATACAGACTACACAGATCAAAGAAGCTACTCAGGCTATAGAGGCCATAAATGCCATAGATCTTATTCAGGTAATAAAGACATTGAAGGTCATAGGACTAATAATGTCATTTGACCGACTAAGGCCACAGGTGTTACTCATGTAATTTACACCCATGAGGCCATAAAATGTATGTGGACATTAAAGACTAGAGTGGCTACAGAGTTTACTTAGGCCATAGAAGGCATGGAGGACATCAAGGATACTCAACCCATAGAGGTTACACAGGTAATAGAGTATATGCAGTTCTAGAGGTTACTAAGTCATTGAGGCTATATTGCTCATAGAAGTGACTTTGGGCATAGATGCTACTCAGACCATTTACACTACTCAATCTATAAAGTGTTTGCAGGTCACAGAGTCTGTGTAGAACATAGAAGCTATGCAGTTCAGTGTCTGCATAGGTCAAAGATATTATGCTGTTTATAAAACCTGCCCAGAACATAGAGGATAAACTTACCACAGAGAATACTCACCACAGAAGACACTCAGGTCATTTTGGCTACACGGGTCTTGCAAATTCTATGCAGGTCACAGAGTCTATGCTGGTATTAAAGGATATGATGGTTGTACAAGTACTTCAGGACATACAGGAAACAAAAGGGTACAAGGACTACAGAGGCTATAAAGGTTCTAGAAAGTACTCAGTTCACAAAGTCTATGGAGATCATATAATATATTCAGACTATAGAAACTATGCATGTTACTTAGGCTACCCAGTGCATAGAAGTTAGTCAGGACATGGAGGACATGCTAGTCTGAGAGTTATACAGTTCATCAAGGCTCAAAAAGACACAAAAGCAATGAAGATCATGGGCCCTACTGAGGTCATACAGATTTTGATCTTTAGATTACTCCTGCCATAAAGTCTATGGTTGTCATAGGGACAATATCATTCTTTGTATTTTGGCATCCTCTCTGAGCTCATGTGCAATGTAATCTGAGAAATGTCAGAAGTGTACTGATTACATTATGATAGTTGTAATCTAATGACTGTAATCATTCTTGATAGAATTACTCAGGTCCTTTAAGGTACTCAGGTTAAAGGTTATTTATTCATGTCATAGGGGTTTTGTGATTCATAGAGGCTACTCAGGTCATAGGTGCTGTTCAGTCTATAGGAGCTATTTAGGTAATTCAGGCTATCTACATCATACAGTTTACTCAGGATATGGAGTCTAAAAGATTATAGAGGCTTCTGAAGTTACTGAGATTTTCAAGACATTCATGGTACTTGGGAATTAAAGGGTAAATATGTTATAGATACATTGTCAGTTATAGAAATCTTTAGGCTATAGAGGCTATGTTTATCAAAACAGATACCCAAGCCATAGAACTCACACTGTTCTTGGACACTATGAGTTCATAGAGGCTTTAGGGACACAGAGGATTCTCATGCAATAGGTCAAATAAGTACAATGCAGAGAGGAGACACTAAGGTAATTTAGTTTCCTCACAACATAAAGAATATTCAAGCTATGATTTCTACATGGGACCTCAGGCCATGAAAGTAATAATGGATACATAGACCACAGAAACTACACAAGTCATGTTTTTATGCAGGTCATGAAAACAGATCAATTTATAGAATCCTTCTCAGATAATTTAGGATACTCAGAACATAAAAACTATGTAAGTAATACAGATGTATTTAGTCAAAGATGTTACTCAGGTCTTTAGTCTACTAACATCATGTAGAGAATACAGATCATAGAAGGTATGTAGATCACAGAGACTTAGCAGGTCATAATGGCAACTGAGGAAAGAGATAATTAAATCATACATGCATCACAGGTCATATGTTATGTAGTTAATAGAAGCCACACAAGGGCTGGAAGGAATGAAGGTCAATGATGTTTCTCAGGTTATAGGTACTCCTCAGGCCATAAAGACAATATAGGTCAAATAGGATACAAAAGTCATAGAGGCTAAGGATGTCAATCAGGCATTTCAGAACATAGAGATTTTGTAGGACATAAAGGCTACCAAGGTCATAGATTATATTCAGGCCACAGAAAATATGCACACCACGAAGGCTGTTCAAGTTATAAAGGGCTATGTAGATGTGGAATAGAGGGTATTTAGGTCATGAAAACTACTCAGGTCACTAAGGCTACACACATTATAGATGTTAAGCAGGTCACAGAAGTGGTTAGCTACTTTTTGTTACTAACATTATAAAGGCTACTTAAGTTATAGAATGGATATGGTTCACAGAGACTACTCAGGTCACCAATAATATCCGTGCTATAGAGGCAACAAAAGGCATAGATTTTGTGCAAATTGCAAAGTCCATGCACATCAAAAAGGCTAATACAGGCATGGAGGATTGTCAGGAAATTTGGTAAGTAAAACATAAATTCTCCATGGATATAAACATTAAAGAATGTGCACAGGTAATATATATAAAGAAATGTATAGAGACAACATAGACAATACTGGCAACACAAGGGCATAGAAGATACACAGGACATAGAGGGTATGAAACAAATAGAGGTTACATAGGTAATATGGGTTACACTAGTGGTGCGGTCTACTGAGTACATAGAAACTACTCAAGTCATAGTACATAGGAAATAGATATTATGCATATCATATATACTTTGAAATTCATATATGATGCTCAGGCCACATAAGAACATCATTGCCATTATGACCTGCTAAGTCTCTGTGATCTACATACCTTCTATGATCTGTATTCTCTACATGATGTTAGTAGACTAAAGACCTGAGTAACATCTTTGACTGAATACATCTCTATTACTTACATAGTTATGAGTTAGCTAGACTAAAAAAATATGCAGTTTTCATGACTGTATATTTTTTAGTCTAGCTAACTCATAGAAGTTTTCCAAGTAAAGGAGGCAATTCAGACCATAGAGATGTCACAGGCCACAGAGGGTATTCTGTCCATGAAGGGTGCTAGATTCTAGAATCTACTCAGATCATAAAAGATATGCAGGTTTTATATGATACTCAGGTTATATAAGTCAATCAAGTTATAAAATTTATCCAGACCATTCAGGATACTTGGGTCATAGAGAGTACACAGAATATGGAGGCTAAACCGATCATAATGGCTACTGAAAATATGGAGGTTATTTATGTAATATAGGCTATGTGGACATTGAGACTACATAGGACTTAGAGGAGACATGGGTCACAGATTATATGTAGGATGCATGTAAATACCATTCAGGTCACTGTTGCTTTGTAGGTCATAGAGGCTACACAGAAATAGTGGCTATGCAGGATATAGGGGTTTAAAAAATCATAGAGTGTAATATATTTAAGGAGAATTTTTAGGAAATAGGAATTTTGCAGAATACATGGGGTAATAAGTTTGTAGAAGATATTCATGTCATAGAATACATGCACATTATGGATGCTTCTCAAACCATAGAAGCTAGGCAGGTAATAGGAGCTTTACTTGTCATTCATACTACCCAGTTCATAGAAGTTCCCCAGGTCACAGTGACTATACAGGTCCAAAAATCTACTCAAAATATAGAGCTTACTCATGTCATAGAGTTCAGACCATAAAAGCAACTCAGTTCACAGATGCTATAGAGATCATCAAAGAATCTCAAGCCCTAGATAAAATATAGTTCAAAGAGACTACTCAGGCCATAGAGACTATATAGGCCATAATGACTTTACAGGCAATAGTGGTTGTGGTGTTCAAAAAGTTTACATTTATTAATACTGCTCTTATTATAGAAGGTATTAAGTCAATTGAGTTTACTCATACCATAGAATCTAGGCAGATCATAGCAGCTAATCAGATGAAAGGCTACAAAAATCATAGAGGCTACTGTAGTCAAAGAGACTATGGATATTTTAGAGACTACTTGGATCATTGAGCCCACACAATTCCCAGAGGTATGCAGAAGATAGACTACTCTGGTGATGGAAGCTAGGTAGGCTATAGAGAATACTCAGGTCATAGATTTTAAAGGATCATACAACTTATAAGATGACAGTACAGGACACAGGACTTGCACTTCATAGATGATAGTCATGCCATAGAGTTTTCACTGGTCATAGCATATAAGCAAATAAAAAATATATTAATGTCCTTTGGGCTGCTCAGGCTGTAAAAGTTTCACAGGTCATGCAGTCTCTGCAGTTATTGGAACCTAATGAAGGCATCCAAACTATTCATGCCATAGTGGTTACACTGATAAGAGTGGAGTCTAAAGTCATTAGACCTGAGGATACTAAGGTCATTTAGGCTATTAATGCTATCTAGTTACACAGGTCATATAGTATGCTGAGGTCAAAGAATTTAAGCACATCTCTGTGGCTGCAAAGGTAACAGAGACTATAAATGTCACTGAGGTTCTATTGGTTATAGATGCTACTCAGTGTCAAGAGTCTACAAATGTCCTAGAGGTTCCTCAGGATATAGAAGTTCTGCAGGACATTGAGAATACTCAAGTCATTATAGGTTTTTCAGGCCCTAAGAGTTGCTCAGGTCATAGAGTGTGCACAAGTCATGTCAGCTACACTGGTCAGAGATGTTATGGTAGTTCTAGTGATACTGAGTTCCACAAGGGTACTCAAGTCAGGGAATAGGGCAGCTACCCTAGTAAGGCCATTAAAGTTAGGCAAAATATTTTCTCCTTATAAAATAGATGCTATACAAACTATAGAATTAAACTTCAAAGATTACAGAGGCTACATAGGTCTTAGAAAATACTGATTAAAATTTGTCTCCAGTCTTAAGAGACTACAAGGGAATAGGATATTCATTCCATAGAGATTAAACAAACATAAAACCATTGTAGGAAATAAAGGCTAGCAGGTAATAAGGTTATTCTGGCTATAGGGACTCTGAACAGTTTAAAAGTTACTCAAAATGGAAACTTCATAGTTCACAGGGCCTACACATGTCATAGAATTTAACTAAGTCACAGAAGTTAAACCGGTCATAGAACCAACCCAGATCATATAAGTTACACTGGTTATAAAATCTATGCAGGTAATGAGACTACTAAGTTAATTTAGGTTAATATCTATATAGGCTAGAGAGATCATTTATGCTACCCTAGTTATAAAGGCTATACAGGTCATGGAGGTTTGTAAGGTGATATTGGTTACAAAGATCATAGAAAATAAACAGTGAATAAATACTCAGACCATAGTAACCAAAAAGTTTACAGTTGCTGCAGTGGTCATAGAAAGAGTAAAGCCTCAGTAGCCCTCCAATATCTCCATCCTTTCCCAATCCACTAGAACTGTTGGGGAGTAATTACTTGCAGCAGGATGGAGGTGGGGCAGTTGGCCATTATGCCTGGCACAGGCAAATGAGAACAGCTCCACAAAGTGGGCCTGGAAGACACTGTGAACTGTCAATCTTCAGTGGGGTCCCTTCTCTTGGACAGAGTTGTTTATATTAAGGCCATCAGGGCCACAAACCCAACACCCCCTGGCTCCTCTGCTCCTGGGTGATGATATTAGGATCACATTACTTGAAAAGAGCAGACCCCTGGGACTCTCTCCCTTTGTTTCCCTGCTTACAGGGTGAGCCAGTGCTTGTTTTGAAACTTGATCTGAATCAGCTAGGGCCAGAAGTCTCTTTGGTTGCCATGGTAACTGTGACATCATCATACTCTCATTCCACATTCTATGACATCATGAGATATCTGAAGAACAGTCAGGGTATCTGGAAAGCCACTCATGGAAACCCATGTTTCCCAAGGTCCCAAATAACCCTTGGGTAGAGAAACAATGCATTCTTCTACTGGAACCTGGAAATTTTGTACCCCTCAAACCCTGCTTATGGGATACCAGTCCCTTCCACTTTAAATATTGTACCTTTTGCTATTTTTGCTCTATCTTTACAGGAGGACTTGTAACCAGGTTAGGCATTTCTTTGAAAAAAAATCACACCAGGGTACAAAGAATTTAAATGGAAACAAATGAATGAGAGTTTAATGGGCTTGATTTTCTGCAACTAATTACATTTTAATGAATCATATGTGGAATTGCTACAAACATAATTAATAGAAATTTGAAAATTGAAAGAGGTTTTCCTATTTTATACTTTTTTCTTTTTTTTCTTCCAGTAAATATTGTACTGGGATCACTGACCTGTGAGTCATCACCTCTTCCTTTAGATAGACCATTTATATTTACAGACAGGATATGGCTAAGTTGCTGAGGCATTCTCTAAGGCTTTGCCTTTGAGAAACACTTTCCTCATTCTCCCCCATACCAGAGAGAGCCACCAATATTCAACATCTCCTGTGGGCTGTAAATTTTGTACAGATACCTGCTGTTTAGAATTTTTCAAAAGAAAAAATCAGGGAAATAGAAAGAGAAAGGAATAAATAGACTGTGATTGTAATGACTTGGGGTTCACCTACTCCACCATTGATCATGGTCTTCTAAGTCCTGTGTGTGAGACTCCCTCTCCTGAAAGTGCTCAGTGTTCTTCAACCACACATTGTCCAACATTTTCATACATTTTCTGAAGTGAATGAGTTTTTTATGGGTAATGTAGCATGACCAGGATTTCTGAGGTCTTTTTGAACAGTGGATGGAAACCACATATCTAAGTATTTTCAGGAATTCTCTGATATGTCACGGACTACTCTCTTTTGACAACAGAGGACACATCCACCAGGGCTCAAACTCTCTGGATCCTGCCCTATATCTCCCCTCATCCACCATTGCTCAGGGTACTCTGAGTCCTGTGGGTAAGTGTTCCTCACCCACTAGTTCACTTATTCCACTGGGTTTTTTTTGGTGATAGTCCCTCTGCTAACATGGTTCGCCCTTCTTTCTTCACTGCTAAATTTGCTTATCTTGTCTTTAATAATTCCCCTTTGGGTCTGTGGTTGAGTGCCCCTTGATGATACAGTGCTCATTCTTCTCTATTTCATTTTTCTGAATTCCCTAAATATTCCTTGCTCTTTACACTATGGTTTCTTTTCATGAGCACTCCTCATTTGAAAGTGCTTTGTCTTCTTTCTTTCTTGTTCAAGGTTCCCCAAGGCAATCCTTGCTCACACTTTTCTGGGTCCTGTAGATGAGTGCCCCTCACCTGACATTGCTCAGTCTTCTCTGAGTCCTTTCCTTAATTTCACCTCTCACACCATTGTTTAAGGTCCCTTCAGCATTGTGGGTGATCACATCACTCCCTCACAAACTATGTCCCTTGTAGATATTTTGTGTGGGCACACTTCTACCATCAATGGTTACTCTTCACTGAGCCCTAGGCAACCTGGTTCTCCAAATGAATTATCTGGTCAGGAAAGACCCATTCCCACTAATGTTATTAAACAATTTCTGGCCTTATCAGCATGACCAGGTCAACATTATTGAACTCACTTGGAGAGATGTGGATACATCCTCTTTCCAAAAACCTCAATTAAGTCATTGGTGTTGCCTCTCCTCACCAATGCCTGAAACCCAAAACAATTTTAATGAATGTCAATTCCCAGAGCACTTTTTGAACAGTGGATGGACACCACATATCTAAGTATTTTCAGGATCTTCTCTGATATGTCACGGACTACTCTCTTTTGACAACAGAGGACACATCCTAGGAACTTTGAGTAAAACAAAAATGCATACCTTCAAAAGACAGTGTGAAATATGGCCAAGGACAATTTCCCATCATTATGGAGGACTGCTTTAGACCTTTGACATGAAAGCATTCCCACCATAGCTGAGGTTCCTGAAATTTTGGCCTGAGGTACACTCTTGAAAATGTACCAAAAATGCTGAGCACAAGAGGTGAGAACCACACTTACAAAAGACCACCATCTTTTCTGGATCCTGCAGCCAAGCACATCACATCTATCTTTGCTCTGTCTTCTCTTGGTTCTGCCCTAAACCTCTTCTCAGCTATCATTGCCCAGGGTCTTCTGAGTCTTCTGGGTAAGTGCATCTCTCCCACCAGTGCTCTGTCTTCTCTGAGTCCTGTCCTATATCTCCCCTCATCCACCATTGCACAGCATATTCTGAGGGCTGTTGGTAAGCGTGCTCATTCACTAGTGCTCTAATTCCACTGGGACCTCTTGGTGATAGCGCCTTTCTTTACAGGGCTCAGCCTTCTGTGTTAAAGCTGCTAAGTTCACCTAACCTATCTTTACTAAGTCTCATTAAGGTCCTGCATGTGACTTCACCACACCTAATAGTGCTAAGTCTTCTTGGGTTCATTTTTCTGAGTTCCATAACCATTCCTTACTCATTCTTCTCTGGGTCCTTTTTACTAGTGTATCTCACCTTAGAATGCTCAGTCTTCTTTCTGTACCTTTGCAGGTTCCCCATGATGACCCTGAACCAGACTCCTATGGGTCTTATTGATGAGTGCCCCTCACCCATTAGTGCTCACTCTTCTCTTGGTCATGTTCTAAATCTCACTTCAAACAACATTGCTAGGGTCATCTGAGTCCTCTCATGAGTGTCTCTCACACACAGGTTCTCACTATTCCCTGAGTGTTGTTTTGGATTGTCCCTTAGCATTCATTATTTTTCTCCTGTGTCCTCTGGACAAGCACACTTCATCCAGCAGTGCTAGAGTATACTGTGACTCTTTGTGAGTACCCCTCATCCAGCAGTGCTCTGTCTCCTCTGGGCCATGTGCTAAGTTCCCATAGCCAATTTTATCCCTCCCCTGTCTGGTTCATGTTATGTTATCATACATAGCCTAACATTTCTCAGCCTTTTCTGGATTCTGTCTTTACCTCACTTACCCCACCATTGCCCGTGGTCTTCTGAGTCTGGTGCATGAGGGCCCCTCTCCCACTAGAGCTCAGTCTTCTCTGTGTCCTGACCTTAATCTTTCCTCATGAAACATTGTTCAGGGTTCTCTGAGTCCTGTGGGTGAGCACCCCTCTCCCACCAGTGCTCAGTTCCCTGTGGGTTTTTGGTGTGGGCACATTTCTGCCAGAAGCACTCACCCTCCACTGAGTACTAGGCAATTTGTTTCTCTTAATAAAATGTCTGTGTGAGTCACATTCTGACTCTTGTCAGTACACCATCTCTGGCCTTATCTGTGTGTTCATACCAACACTACTGTGGAAACTTGGGGAGATGTAGACACTTAAACTTTCCAGCAACCTCAATAGGACTTTGGTGCCATGAAGACAGGTTCCTGACCAATGCCTGAAAACCCAGGACAATTTTAAAGATGTCAATGCCCACAACACACAGTAGTTCATTCTACTGCTCATCCTGCACCATTTTCACACCATTGTTGAAGTGGCTGCATTCTTCTGGATGAGGCAGCATGCCCAGGATTTCTGATATATTTCTGAACAGTGGATGGAAAGAATATATTTAAGTATTTTCAGGATCTTTTCTGATATGTCACTCATTGCTCTCTTTTGACAAGACAGGAGAATTTCTAGTACTTCTGAGTCAGGCACAATGCACACTTTCAAAATATAGTGGGAAATGTGGTCAAGGACAACTTTCAATCATTATGGATGATTTCTTCAAAGCATTGAAATGGAACCATTTCCACCATACCTGAGGTCAGTAAAACATTGACCCAAGGGATACTCGCCAAAGGATTCCAAATTTCAGCACTATGCTAAGAACCACTCTCCCAAGCTACCTCTGGATCATGTATTCAAGCACCCCTCATCTCTCTTTGCTCTGTCTTTTCTCAGTTGTGACCTAAAACTTTTCTCAACCATCAGTGTTCAGAATCTTCTGAGTCCTCTGTTTGAGCACCCCTCTCCCTCCCAGTGCTCAATCTTTTCTCTGTCCTTTCTTAAATTTCCCCTGATCCAACTTTGCTCAGGGCACTCTGAGCCCTGTGTGTCAGAGTCCCTCACATAAAAGTGCTCTGATTGCACTTCATCCTCTTGATTATAGTCCCTCTCCTAACATGGCTCAACCTTCTTTGTTTAAGATGTTAAGTTCACCTAACCTGTCATTCTGTCTACTTTTGATTCTGTGAGAGAGCACCACTTACCTACCAGTGCTTAACCTTCTCTCATTCTTTATTCTGAGTTTCCTAACCATTACTTGCACATTCATCCCTGGGTCCTTTTTGAGAGTACCCCTCACATTTGAGTGCTCAGTCTTCTCTTTCTTCCATTCCAGGTTTCCCAACATAATCCTTGCTCAGGTTCCTCTGCATCCTGTGGGTGACCACCCCTCACCTGACAGTGCTCAGTCTTCTTTGTGTCTCTCCTTAATATCTTTTCAGACAGCATTTCTCAGGGTCCTCTGAGTCCTCTGATGAGTGGCACTTGTACACATTCTCTGAATTTTGTTTTTGAGTGCCTCTTACCCACCAGTATTATGTGTCTTCTGTGTCATCTTTTTAATCACACTTCTCCCACCAGTGATCTGGCATCTGTGGAAACTGTCCTTAATGTTTCTACTTCCACCTTTGCTCTGAGTCTTCTAAGTCCTGTGGGCAAGTGCTTCACTTTCTCCAGCACTCAGGCCCCTCTGGGTATACTGTGTGGACTCCCTTCACCTACAAGTGCCCAAATTCCAATGGACTCTGGTAACAGTGTTCCCATCTTGAACTCTGAGTAAGCCCCTTTTCTGATAATATCAGAACACCATCACTGGACTCATCTGTGTGTCCAGGCAAACAGGACTGTGTAAACTTGGAGAACTATACATACTTCTTCTTTTGAATAACCTGGATAAGTCTTTGGTGCTGCCATGAAGACAGGCTCCTCACACATGCCTGAAAACCAAAGACAATTTTAAAGGATTTTAGTTTCCACAGTACTGAGTACCTTATTTCACCACTCATTATCCACCATTGCCACACCATTGCTCAAGTGTCTGAGCTCTGGTGGGTGAGATAGCATGGTCATGATTTCTAATATCTGCTTTTGTAGTGGATGTAAAGCATCTATTTAAGTGTTTTCAGGATATTTTCTGATATGTCACTGGCTGCACTCTTTTGACAAGAGAGTAACCTCCTAGGATGTCTGAATCAAACACAATACACACACTCAAGGGACAGCATAAAATATGACCAAGAACAATTTCTCATCATAATGGAGCACTTTCTAAGACATTTTAAAAAGCCCCACTGTCCCACCACCTCTAAAATAACAGAGTCCTCTTTAAAATATCCCTCTTCCAACAGATGTCTGTCTCCTCTGTCCCCTGTCATCAAGTCAACCTCATGTAACTTTGTTCCAACTTCTCTGGGTTCCACATTAAGTATCCCCTCCCCCACCATTTCTCAAGGTCTTCTCTATCCTATGGATGAACAATCCTCTCCCTCCAGTGTTCAGTTTACTCTTGGTCCTGCCACAAATCTACCCTCACCCATCATTACTCAGGGTCTTCTAAGTCCTCTGGGTGAGTGCACCTCTCCTACCAGTGCTCAGACATGTCTATGTCCTGCTCTAAATATCCACTGATCCATTATTGCTTAGGGTACTCTAAATCCTGTGGGTAATCAACCTCACCCACTAGTGCTCTGATTCCTCTGGGTACTCTTTGTGATAACCCATTTTCTAACATGGTTCAGTCTTCTTTGTTAAAGCTGCTGAGTTTGCCTAAACTGTCTTCCAGCAGTCTCCTTTGGGTATAGTGGTGAGCAAGCCTCACAAAAGAGTGATCAGTCTTCTCTGTTTCCTTATTCTGAGTTCCATAACAATTCCTTGCTTGTTTCTCTCTGTGTCCTTTTGGTGAGCCCCTCAACTTAGAGTGCTGAGTTTTCTCTCTGTCCTCTTCCAGGTTCCCCAAGGAAATCCTTCCTCAGACACCTCTGGGTCAATGAGTGAGTGTCCCACACCTGAGGGTGCTCAGTCTTCTCTAGGTTCTATTCTTAATTTTCCTTCACACACCATTAGTTTCATCTGAGTCCTCTGGAGAGTGCCTGTCACACAGATGCTCAATTTTTTTTTTCACATCACGCTTGCAACGTACCTTCTGGCACTCATATAATTTCCACATTTGGCCTCTGATATTCATATAATATATTCAATTGGCCTCTGACACTCACATACTATTCTAATTGTGACCTCTGTCACTCATTTAATATACTCTCTTCTGGACATGATATTCACATATCCTCACTTCGCATCTGACACTCACAAAATGCCATCACTATTACCCCAACACTCATATAATACCCTCAATGTGGCCTCTAATACTCACCAAATACCTTCATTTTGGCCTTATGCACTCACATAATATAATTGTCACCTTTGATGCTCACATAATACACTCACTGAGGTCCAAGACAGTCACTCTGACTTAGGACACTCATAATATCCTCAAGCTGCTCCCTGATGTGACTAAATATCCTCACTGACACCCACATAATTTCCACAGTGTTGTCCCTGTGATTGACAGTATATTCCAACTGTAGCCCTTGACACTCATACAGTATCCTTTCTTAGATAGTTGCCACTCACATAATATCCTCATTTTGTTCTGACACTCATATAATACCATCACTGTGGCCTCTGACACTTACATAATATACACAATTAAAACTCTGACATTTACTTAGTACCCTCACTCTGGCCTCTGAAATTCACAAAATATCATTACAGTGGTCTCTGACATTCACATAATATCCTCAATGAGGCTGCTGATATTAATATAATACCCTCACTGTGGCCAATAAAACTCACATAATTCCCTCACTGTAGCCTCTGACTCTCACATAATATCATTACTCTTACCACTGACACATAATATTCTCAATGTGACCACTGTGACCACTGTCACTCATTGAGTACTTTCCCATAGGCCTCTGATATTTGGTAAACACAATCTGGCCTCTGAAACTGATATAATGTCATCAGTGTGTCCTCAGACATTTATATAAAATCCTCTCTGTGTCCTCTGACACACAATATCCCCACTATGGTCTCTGATTCTCACATTATATTCTGAGTCCTCTGACACTCATGTAATACACTTACAGTTGCCATGAAAATCACATAATAATTTCCCTTGGTCTGACACAAAAAATTCCCTCACTGTTTCCTTGATACTCACATTAAAACCTGATTATGGTCTCTGACATTCACATATAAACCTCAATGTGGTCTCTGACTTTCACATAAAATCTTCACTGTGACCTCTGAAATTTATATAATAATGTGATTTCTCAAACTCACATAATAGCCTCACTTTGGACTCTGACAATCACATAATATCCTCACTATGAATAATTACATGCACATAATGTCCATACTGTAACCTCTGACTTTTACATAATACTTTTCCTCTGGTCTCTGAAAAATATAAAATTTCCTCCATGTGGCCTCTTGAACTCACATTACACCCTCACTATGACATCTGACACTTAAATAAAGTCCTTATCTGGTCTCTGACATTTATATAATATCCTTACTCTGACCTCAGGTTCTCACATAGTATTCTTACTCTGACTGCTAACCTTGACAAACTGTCCTCACTGTAGCCACTGAAATCCAGATATTACCCTCATGCTGGCTTCTGACACAAAATGTCATCACTCTGGCAGCTCACATTCACATAATATCTTTAGTCTGCCTACCAACACTCACATAACACCTTCACAATGCCTCTGACACTCTGGTTATTACCTCACTATAGCCACTGACAGAGAATATCCTTATGTGGTCTATGACACTTAATTATCCTCATTCTGGTCCCTTTTGCATAATATTCTCCCTTGACCTCTAACACATAATAACTTCACTGCAGTCTAACATGCTCACAAAGTATTTCCCCTGTTAACTCTCACATTCATATACAATCCTCACTTGACCACTTTTGAAAAATACAATTGATTTTTAAAGATTAACATGCAAATTACAGAAAAAATAAAAATGAAAGCGAAAAACAAAGTTATTAATTTGTGAGCAGCTTACTTGGACATGCCGGCCAGATCATGAGTATACATAAACAACAGCATATTTTATGTGACTGAGATCTTTGTGAGTATCATGCTTTTCAACACATGAATATTCACCAAAACAAAATTTAATACCTACCTCATTTGACCACTTACACACACATAATATCATAACTCTGACACAAGAAACTCACATAAATAACCTCACTCTGATCTCTGACACTCATATAATGTTTAAATTTGACCTCTCACATTAACATAATATCTTCACTGTGGAGCATAACATTCACATAATACACTCTCTGTGACTGAAAATATTAATACCATTAATTTGACCACTGACACTCACAAAATATCCTTAGTATGCATTGTGTCCTTTAGTATTAACATAATATTCATATATTATAATTTATAACTAATACAGTAGTTATCCTTTGACTTTTAATACCAACATATTATCAATCATTTTACATCCAAAATTAAGAGTTTCCCAGAGTCCTTTCAAATTTATGTAATATGGAATATGTGGCCTCTTAAACTCATATAAAAGCTGTTCTTTGGTGCTGGGTTTGAGGTTTACTGTTAGAGCAGTTGTCTAGCACAAATGAGGCACTGGGTTCAATCTGGAGCAACACATAAATAAATAAAATTAAATTTAAAAAAGAATTCTGTTATTTTTAAACTGTCCCTTGTTCTTTCTACACTAATATTATATTCATACTATAGCATTAAAATTGCTGTAATCACTAATCTCTGGTTGTTCATACTAAAATGATTTCCATTCTATAAAATCTAAACTAAGAGAGTAGCTGACTGACTTGGTACCCTCAATAAGAATGTGATAAATTTGTTGTACCCTCTAAAACTAATAGCTGCCATGTGGTCTTTAATGCTAAAGAAATATTCTAACTATTCCATATTAAACTAATAGAGTAGATTCCCTGGGACCGTAAAGATAATTATAATATCTATAGTGACCATCTAAAATACATATAATTACTCCCCTGTAGACTTTAATAATAATACAATATTCCTATCATGGCTGTTCCATATTGTTGTTTTTTTAATAGTATATGCATACAATAGAATGGAAAACTATACAAGAGCTTTTCTGTTCTTTAATATTAATATAATTTGTCTGATATTACAACATCAGAAATGGATATCACAGTCAGAGTACTCAAATACTAATGTAATATCCAAACAATAGTATCAAATATGAATATAGAAGCTGTGTTGTGGCCTCTAAATCTAATGTGTTATTAAATAGCCTAGCATCTAAAATGAATATACTACCTTCCCTCTACCTTGAAATTCTAATATGGCCTCCATACTATCACCTAAAAACCCAATGAAATATATATCCTGTAGAATTTAATTTTTCAATATGCCAATTTTTCATAAAACCTGAAACCAATATAATAACTTAATTGTGGATTTTAATATTCATTTAATATCCTTGATATAACATCTAAAACTAGTAAACAGGTGTTCTGTAGCATTTAACATTAGCATATTTATATCATACAACCTTATGTTAATAAATTACCTGCATTTTTGACATTAAATAATTTTTATGAGTTATCAATAAAATTTTTGTGTTAACTGCTATGTTGATTTTAATCCTAAGATGATATGCATACTTGAGTTTTTAAAAATGACCTAAAGGTTTATTTGTGGCTTTTAATACTAATATGATATCCTTACTATGACATATCAAACTGATATGATAACTGCCTTTTAAAATTGATGTAATATTCATACTTTAGGAAATACATACACCTAATATAATAATGGCACTGAGGTTTCAATACTATACATTATCCATACTATAGCATTTAACATTACCATAATAGCTTCTACAGACCTTGGATATTGATAGAAGAGGTGTGCAATAACATACATAACAAATACAATAGTTGTTATGTAGTCTATTATGAAAAAATATCATAATAAAACACCACAAAATAATGCAATATCTATCCTTAGTTATTAATAGTAATGCCAATACTAAATCATCCAAGAGTGATATAATAGTTGTCCTGTGAACTGTAGTTCTATTATAGAATCCATATTATTATAGAATTATCATGACTAGGGCTGCTCTTCATGACCTTCACTGGCAGAAAGCAGAGATGTAAGACAGAGCACTAACTGGAACCAGGATGTAAGTTCTCGACAGGCTCCATTAGAAACAATCCATGGGCAGTAACTAAAAGAGTTCAGAAGGCAGCTGATCAAGTCACATAAAAATCATGGTCTTTGTTCCACTTCTCTCAGAGGAAACTGTCACCAATAATGAAACTACAATGAAACATTCCCTGGTCATATACAGCATTCTATGCCACCTGGGATTTGACCCTTCAGATCTGAGTTGTAGTCTTGCACCTGAGACCAACCATGTGGCACTTAAGTCCCATGATCTCTTTGTCAGGATCACCATACCCTGAGTACACAGCTGCAGAAATGAGACATGAGGAGGGACACATGTAGCCTGCTCTGCCTTGCTGCCCCTTGCTTACAAAGACCAGAAGGCAAAGCTTGTGGGTTATGTTTCCAGGGCGCCTCAATTTCACACTGACATTGATTGTTCTGGGTTTCACATTGTGTCTTTAATTACTATATTTTCCTAATTTGGATTTCAGTACAGAAACTGTGGTCATAATATATCACTTTAAAATTTTTATTTTGTCTACATTAGTTTAGCTGTCAGAAAAATCATGATTTTAAAATAATGCATGTTCTAGTGATTTTTCTATTGAGACCTAGGTGCAATACACCTTTTTCTTGGATGTTCTTATTAGAAAGGGAATAGTACAGCCCTCAGGGCTTGGTGCCTCAGTGTTTGGATCTGGTAATTCTGTGCTTCAGAGTGTGAAAATCAGGACTGGGAAAACTGGGTACACAACCATGCTGAGGATATTGGTAGAAAGATGTATTAGGACAAGGGACTAACACTCAGGTAGGCTTTATTGATATACTTGTTCATGGGACTTCTTCGTTAAGACAGTGTATCTGTTTCCAGTGGAATCACACCCCTCTGTAACCCAGGGTTCATCACCCCTTTTCTGTGATTTCTTTATTCTCCTGTTTTGGAGAATTAAACAAAGATCCCAACAAATCAATGTTTAGGCATTTTCCAAGAGTGGTAAATGAAGAGAAATTATCACTAGCTGACCTTTTTAGCTTAAAGCCTTTTTACAGTGACTTGAAAACTGACTGAACTTCTGCTCATTTCATGGTCCTATGAGGCATGCCAAGGCTCATACAGGGCTCTTTCTCCTTCCTGAAGAAAGTTAGTAGATAGGGAATGTTATCATATAATGCCATAAATTTTCCTTTACTTTGATTTTTACAATCTTAAAAAACAGGGACTATTTCCTTTTTTCAAATACACTGTTGCCTCAGGGCTTACCAAACTCAGCACCATTCAGACTTCCAGGTCTTCCTTGTGGTGATCCTCTCCATTTGTTGTTCCCCAGTAAATTTCAAGGAACACAGAGGCATTCAGCAATGCCCTATCCTGGAAGCCCTCCCACAGGGGGGATTGCACATATGAGTATTGATATTCAAGTCTTTCCAAGCCAGTGGTCTATCTTCAGACTCTCACCTTCCCAGAAAGGTAATGAGAAGCCAATTTGTTCTGTGTGCACAAGCAAGATGGTTCTAAGCCTTTGAGATGGTTTGCTAATTTTTGATGTTTCTTAAAAGAAGACAAGGAGATCCGCTTCTTGTGCCCATTCAAAAGTGGGCACAGGGCACTCAGTGAATCTGCATTATATTAATGAATATCCACTGAAGAGAGTGGTTACCTAGTTCCTTTCCACTTTTCAAAAATGAATTGTCAGTCCTTCTCTCTGCTCCAGTAATCTTAGCTATTGAATAAATATTGCCTTCTGAGTTGGTTTTTTGTTCTTCTATTGGAGTCTTCTTTCCAAATTTTAGTTAGAAGAATAGAAAGAAACTGTCTTGATTAACACACAAAAAGTGATGTGCTATGACATTGAAAGAAGCAATGCAGACATTCCATAAAGAAATAGAGAAATGTCAGGGGTGGGCTCTGAGGGTCCCAGAGCTGCACCGTGGCCTGATCTCTAAGATGGTGCCTGGCAGCTTGCCAGACATAGCTGCACTCATATACAAGTTTTAGGAAGTAACTCTGGTTGGCTGTTGTTCATGAGACAATCCTGGTATCTGCCTGGAGACTGTTCCTTGATAGGCTGAATTTCCTGGTAGTCTACTCTCTGATAGGCTGATGTTCTCAATATAAGTCTGAGACTTGTGGAATAAAGCCCTTTTGGTTCCTGTGATCAAGAAGAGCGTACGTGTTGTGATTGTCCCCGCGGGCGGTGGGTGATCATAAGTGGTACCGAAACCCGGGAATGAAAACTTTACAAGGATAAGTAAGAAAACAAGGTAAGATATTCTAAAATTTTAACAAGTTAAACTGGTTATAAAAAATAAACAAGTGAAAGGCAGCCTTAACGTTCGCGGTATGCGACTATCCGGACTAAGCGGAAAGCGGTCCAAAAAGGAAAGTAAAACAGTGGACTAAGCAAAAAGTGGTCCACGTTGAAGGTATTAAAATGAAAGTAGCACGTGAAAGGCGGCTACACCCCAGACGAAGCGGAAAGCGGTCTTTATTAAAGTTAAGATATTAAAGTGAAAGCAGTGCGCAGACCGCGACTACAGTTATCATTTAGAAAACTATGGGATCAGAAATGTCTAGACTCTGTATGGAGCAACGCATGCGGGCAATGCTAAAGGTGAATGGGACACCATTAAAAACTAAAACAGCCTGAACAAAATGCAGAGAGGCCATAAAACAAGGGGAAGAGATTTTGGAGGAAATAAAAGAGGAAATGTCTAAAGCATCAGAAAGGGCGTCAATAAGATCAGAGACAGACAAGGAAAATGAAACTGGGTGTGAGGATAGTTCAGATGAAGAGGAGAATTTACTATGTAAAAAAAAAATCTTGCTATTACAGGATCTACTAAAGAAAAGATGGGGCAAACACACACCTCACATGGTGACCCTGTACTCTCAGCTCTTAGACTCATGCTGAAGAGTAGCAGCCTTGAGTGGTCTAATACACAAGCGGAAAATTCCTGGGACACCTTTACTTGGGTGGCCTCTTGGCTTCCCGCTGCTAATTTTTTTGAGTGGTCCACATGGGATCGTGTAGAACAACTTGTTAGGAAGAGGCAAATCAGTTTAGGGGAGGGTTCCCCATTAGGAGTCTGCCCTACGTTATCCGCCCTTAAGTCCTGCTTCTCTCCAGGACCTCCCAAAGGGGGCTCCAAGTTTCTCCCCAAAGAGCTGCCACCTAAAGAACCACTGGTTCCTCACATTGCATCTCCTTCCAGAAATTTGCCACATAGTAAACAACATTGGGAGACTTTTAATGAGGAGCCCAATCCATCTCCATCCGCTCCTCCCAAGGTTGAGGAACCATGAGGGCAGCCAGCCTCTACACATAGGGAGGACCCACTACCACCCCGGGGAGGATCATTGCTGCCATCTTGTACTCCAATGAAAGCCCTCACCCTCCTCCTTCCGGATGGTGGGAAATCTTCCCGGTGGCCATTTTATGATACTGGGCAAGAACTCACAGACTCTAACCTCCCCCCTCCCTTTATGGCCCTCCCAATAAATGTTAAAATGTTAGTTTTGGAAGGAATGACTACCGATCACAAATTGGCCTGTGCAGGGATGAAAGATGGCTCCATGGGAAGGTGGATTGTGGCTACCAAAGATATTGGCACACAGCTTCCTCAAGCAAGCGGGCAGATGGAACGGGATTCCTTATCTTCAAGTCTCTTCTTTCTTGTGCTTCTATGCTAATTTCTTCTCCTCCTCCAACTTTGCCCAACCCAGCCCACCTAGTCCTCTTGCCATGAGGTCCCACATATGCCGGTGTGGAGGGAGTAACCAGCCCAACCATCAGTGGCATGTCCTAGTAAGGAGTATAATATAGTAGCCCCAGTCCCCACAAATATTGGGAGATAATTGTTTCACGATTTTCTGCATCCAAACCTGAATTGATTACTAACCAGGATTAAGGGTTAAAATGCCCTAGGCATCAAGTTTCTGCTGGAACATTTTCTCCCCTTTCAGATCCAAATCTCAGTCAAGGCTTACGTTGAAATATAAATAGGAGAAAGCCTGAAGGCTCAGTAGGAGACTGGTCTCAAACCCAGGAAAAAAAAAAAAAGAGCAAAAAGTCTTACTTGAATTCCAGCAAAAGTAAATTTTGTGGTGCTTTACTAAAGTACTTGATGGCCGCTTCATTTTTCCAGGACTCTTGTTTTTTTTTAATTCTACATTTTTTTTGAGCTCATGAATTTTTTGATCAGTTCTATTTTTTTTATTCAACTAGAGATTTGAACATCTGTTACATTGCAATGGAGATTCAACTATAAAGTTTCAAGACCTTTGATTTTGTGTTATGTGTATGTCATGCTGTCTAATGTCATGTTTTGTCTGTATCAAAATTGAGCGCTCCTAAAATTAAAATTTAAAAATGGATCCAAATATTTTTAATTCACGTGGTTTAAAGAGGTTCAATTTAAATTGGGTAAACTAATAGAAGTAAAATGTCTTGAAAATAACTTGCAAGTCTCTAGGTGGTAAAATTAATAAAATGTTGATGTTAATAAAATGCTTAACATCAATTTTTCTAGGACTTTCCTTCAACAAGAAAAAGATGGCAAATACTGTTCAGAACACTTGTCTGATATCTTGGTTTTTACAAAATAAGTGAATTAGAGTTAACATGCATGGGATAACTCAAATGTGTTTGTAGAAAAAACTGTTTTGTGTCATCACTAAACTAAAAACAAGGTTACTAAGAGTTATGACCTAATAGGTATAATTCTATATACAAAGGGTTCTAAAAGTTTCAACCGTGTTTCAATTAAAGTACTATAAACACCAAAATATTTAATCTTATTAAAATAGAGTAATTTTTTTTTAATTCAGAAATTTCATACGAGTTGTTTCAGAATGTGAACAAAAAGGGGTCAACAGGAAAGAGAAAATAAAGGTTCTGGGTATGAAAATATATTTAGTAAAAGGGAAAAGAAATGTTTCGGGGTAAGAAAGTGCTTGTGTGATGAAATAAGTGAGGGTTTAAGTAAGTGCTAAGAAAGTCTATGTAAGTAAAGGGCAAGTTTCAACAAGTTTGCATGTAACTAAGTTGGTTGTATGTATGTGAAACATTTAAAGCTATTTAAGGTTTTTCCTAAAGTGAAATACTAATGTTCTAATATAAACCAAAGCTTAATCTATATGGTAAAATGACATGGTAAAATAACAAGGATTTCTTAGAAACACTAATTTACTCTTAACTTTGTGTCTATGAAGTTTTAGTCTTTAGAACAATTAGTCTTAAAAATAGGGGTTTATACATTTATGGTTAAGCAACTGTTAGAGTATTGTACTACATTATAGAGTCTAAATTTTTCTTTAAAACCTAAATTTGGTAAGAACCAATTTCTCACTAAATTTGAAATAACTCTAACCACAGGTATACCTTATAACCCACAAGGACAAGGTATTGTTGAATGTGCACATCTCACCCTCAAAAATACTCTTTATAAACAAAAAGGGGAATAGGGGAGACATTCAGGTCCCCTAAAGATAAACTTTCTCTTTGTCTCTTTATTTTAAATTTTTTAACTCTGGATAATAAGGGTCGCTCTGCCGCTGAGAGACATGGCAATCATAAACAACATGATAGAGCGATGGTAAAATGGAAGGATGTTCTTACAGGAAAATGGAACGGCCCGGACCCGGTGCTTTACTGGAGCTGTGGCTTGGTTTGTGTGTTTCCACAGGGTAAAACATCGCCTATCTGGTTTCCTGAGTGACTAACTCGACCAGTGCCAATGCTACCAACAAGTAACTCAGACCAAAAAAATGAAGATGCTGAACATACTCCTGATGACCATGATGCTAGTAGCCTTTCCCCCCTTGAACTAACTTACAAACTCTTTTTAGTCTCTTAGGAAGAACAGTTCAATTATGTACTGTTCCACCTAACGACACAACTGCTTCTCTCAATTGTACTTCAGATTTATGCTATCTTTCTCAATGTTGGAATGCTTCTAGGTTCCCACTGGCAGTCTTAATGTGTGTTCCTACCTTCCTGCCAGTCCCAGTCTCTGTTACAGATACAGAACTGTCAGTGCTATTATCAAGAAACAGAAGAGATTTTGGCATCACAGCGGCTGTGGTTGCCACGGTAGCAGTCTCTGCAGCGGCAGCCGCAACCTCAGCAGCAGCATTGACACAACCATACAGACAGCAACAACAATCACTTGGTCGAAAATACTACTGCAGACTTACAGACTAAAGAGACCCTAAACCAACATCTAACAGCAGGCATACTCCTTGTAAATCAAAGAGTGGACTTACTACAAGAACAAGTGGATATCTTGCAAGAACTTTTGGGACTGGGATGTGTTTATCCTTTAAGAGCAGTGTGTACCACCCCTATTGCTTATAATAACCTTAGCTCTGTGGTTATGTTATCTAAAAATCTCTGTCTACCTTACTGGTAATTGGTCATCTACGTTTGATAATTTAACCAGTCAGCTATGAGCTGAAATACTCAGAGTCAATGCCACCAGGGTCCAAGTTGCATCAGTATCTAAAGCCCTGGGATTGACAAAACAGTGGGCTGGAACAGTAGCTGTTCTGATTATTATCTGCTTAGGGATAGCCTATGTTATACGCAGCCAAATCAGAGCTCGCCAAGATGCCCGATGTCATCAACAGGCTATACTACAGACTTTGACAGCCATTGAGACAGGCACATCCCCCCAAGTATGGCTAAGCATGCTGGACCAGTAGTCAAAGACGGGTTAAGATCCGTGGAAATGCATACCAACCTAAGTAGGATTCTGACGCCTGGAGGTCAGAATTCCAATGACGGGTAAGGATGTAATTTGCCATGGACAACCTAAGACAGGCGTGGTACCAAGTCATCTTTTCTTTATTTAAAGAATAAGGGGGAGATGTCAGGGGCGGGCTTTGAGGCCCCAGAGCTGCACCCTGACCTGATCTCTAAGATGGCGCCTTGCAGCTTGCCAGACATAGCTGCACTCATATACAAGTTTTAGGAAGTAACTCTGGTTGGTTGTTGTTCATGAGACAATCCTGGTATCTGCCTGGAGACTGTTCCTTGATAGGCTGACTTTCCTGGTAGTCTACTCTCTGATAAGCTGATGTTCTCAATATAAGTCTGAGACTTGTGGAATAAAGCCCTTTGGTTCCTGTGATCAAAAAGAGCGTACACGTTGTGATTGTCCCCGCGGGCGGTGGGCGATCACAGAGAAAGAGAATTCCGCTCCAATGTTTAAAACCATGATATTGAACAAAGGTTTGGAAATTTCACACCTTCATATTTTCTTGATAAAAATTGCATTCATGAATTTTATTTTATTTTATTCTTTATTTATTTACTTTTTATTATTGTAAACAAATGGGATACATGTTGTTTCTCTATTTGAACATGGTGTCAAGGCATACCATTTGTGTAATCATAAATTTACATAAGGCAATGTTGTTTGATTCATTCTGTTATTATTTTCCCTTCCCCGCCACCCCTCCCACCCCTCCCACCCCTCTTTTCCCTCTATACAGTCCTTCTTTCTTACATTCTTGCCACCCTTCGAATCCCTAACCCTAAACCTAACCCTAACCCTAACGCTAAACCCTCACACACCCCATTATATGTCCTCATCCACTTATCAGCGAGATTATTTATCATTTAGTTTTTTGAGATTGGCTTATCTCACTTAGCATGATTCTCCAATTTTATCCATTTGCCTGCAAATGCCATAATTTTATTATTCTTCATTGCGGAGTAATATTCCATTGTATATATATGCGACAGTTTCTTTTTCCATTCATCAACTGAAGGGCATCTAGGTTGGTTCCACAATCTGGCTATGGTGAATTGAGCAGCTATGAACATTGATGTGACTGTATCTCTGTGATATGCTGATTTTAAGTCCTTTGGGTATAGGCCAAGGAGTGGGATAGCTGGGTAAAATGGTGGTTCCATTTCAAGTTTTCTGAAGAATCTCCATACAGCTTTCAAGAGTGGCTGCACTAATTTGCAATCCCACCCCCAATGTTTGAGTGTGCCTTTCACCCCACATCCTCGCCAACACCTCTTGTTGCTTATGTTCTTGAAAATCACCATTCTAATTTGGGTGAGATGGAATCTTAGGGTGGTTTTGATTTGCATTTCTCTTATTACTAAGATGTTGAACATTTTTCCATGTTTGTTGATTGCTTGTATATCTTCTTCTGTGAAGTGTCTGTTCATTCCCCTAGGCCATTTTTTGGATGTATTATTTGTATTCTTGGTGTAAAGTTTTTTGAGTTCTTTATAAATTCTGGAGTTTAGTGCTCTATCTGAAGTATGATTAGCAAAGATTTTCTCCCACTCTGTAGGCTCTCTCCTCACATTACTGATAGTTTCCTTTGCTGAGAGAAAGCTTTTTAGTTTGAATCTATCCCAGTTGTTGATTCTTGCTTTTATTTCTTGTGCTATGGGAGTCCTGTTAAGGAAGTCTGATTCTAAGCCAACAAGTTGAAGGTTTGGACCTACTTATTCTTCTATAAGATGTAGGGTCTCTGGTCTGATTACAAGGTCCTTGATCCATTTTGAATTGAGTTTTGTGCAGGGTGAGAGATAGGGGTGTAATTTCATCGTGTTGCATATGGTTTTCCAGTTTTCCCAGCACCATTTGTTGAAGAGGCTATCTATTCTCCATTGCATATTTTTGGCCCCTTTGTCTAGTATGAAGAAATGTACTTTTTGGGTATGTGTCCATGTCCTCTATTCTGTACCATTGATATACCTGTCTATTTTGGTACCAATACCATGCTGTTTTTGTTACTATTGCTTTGTAGTAGAGTTGAAGATCTGATATTGCGATACCCCCTGCTTTGCTCTTTCTACTGAGGATTGCTTTAGCTACTCTGGGTTTTATATTCTTCCAGATGAATTTCCTAATTGATTGCTCTATTTATCTAAGGTACATCATTGGGATTTTAATTGGAATTGCATTGAATCTGTATATCACTTTTGGTAGTATGGCCATTTTGACAATATTAATTCTTCCTATCCAAGGACATGGGAGATCTTTCCATCTTCTAAGGTTTACTTTAATTTCTTTCTTTAGTGTTCTGCAGTTCTCATTGTAGAGTTCTTTCACCTCTTTTGTGAGATTGATTCCCAAGTATTTTATTTTTTTTGATGCTATTGTGAATGGGTAGTTTTCCTAAATTCTCTTACTGAAGATTCATCACTTATGTATAAAAATGCATTGAATTTATGAGCATTGATCTTGTATTCTGCTACTTTACTGAATTCACTTGTGAATTCTAAAAGTTTTCTGGTGGAATTTCCAGGTTCCTCTAAATATATAATCATGTCATCAGTGAACAGAGATAGTTTGAGTTCTTCTTTTCCAATTTGTATCCCTTTAATTTCTTTGGTTTGTCTAATTGCTCTGGCTAGAGTCTCAAGGACGATGTTGAATAGAAGTGGTGAAAGAGAGCATCCCTGCCTTGTTCCAGGTTTTAGGGGGAATGCTTTCAGTTTTTCACCATTTAGAATGATATTGGCCACGGGCTTACCATAGATGGCCTTTACAATGTTAAGGAATGTTCCCACTACCCCAATTTTTTCTAGTGCTTTGAGCATGAAGAGATGCTGTATTTTATCAAATGCTTTTTCTGCATCTATTGAAATAATCATGTGATTCTTAACTTTAAGTCTGTTGATATAGTGAATGACATTTATTGATTTCCAGATGTTGAACCAACCTTGCATCCCTGGGATAACCCCACTTGATCGTGGTGCACTATCTTTTAAAAATATTTTTACATGTGATTTGCTAAAATTTTGATGAGAATTTTTGCTTTGATATTCATGAAGGATATTGGTGTGAAATTTTCTTTTCTCAATGTGTCCTGTTCGGTTTTGGTATCACAGTGATGTTGGTTTCATAGAGCGTGTTTGGGAGGGTTCCCTCCTCTTCTATTTCATGGAATACCTTGAGGAATATTGGAATGAGTTCTTCTTTAAAGGTTTTTGTAGAATTCGGCTGAGAACCCATCTGGTTCTGGACTTTTCTTTGTTGGTAGGCTTTTGATGACCTCTTCTATTTCATTGCTTGAGATTGATTTATTTAAGTTGTGTATGTCCTCCTCATTCAGTTTCAGCAATTCATATGTCTCTAGAAACTTGTTGATGTCTTCGAGGTTTTCTGTTTTGTTGGAGTATAGATTTTCAAAATAGATTCTAATTATGTTTTGTATTTCACTTGTGTCTGTTGTGATATTTTCTTGTTCATTCTGAATTTTAGTAAATTGAGTTTTCTCCCTCTTTCTCTTTGTTAGTGTGGCTAAGGGTTTATCAATTTTGTTTATTTTTTCAAAGAACCAACTATTTATTTTTTTAATTTTTCTGATTGTATCTTTTGTTTCAATTTCATTCATTTCGGCTCTGATTTTAACTATTTCCTGTCTTCTACTTCTTTTGGTGTTGGTCTGCTCTTCTTTTTCTAGGGCTTTGAGCTGTAGTGTTAAGTCGTTTGTTTGTTGATTTCTACTTTTTTAAATTTGCCCCATGAAATAAGCCTTCCTTTAAGTACTGCTTTCATGGTGTCCAGAGATTTTGATATGATGTGTCTTTGTTCTCTTTTATTTCTAAGAATTTTTTAAAATTTTCTTCCTGATGTCTTCTGTTATCCATTCATCATATAATAGTGTATTATTTAATCTCCAGGTATTGGAGGAATTTCTGTTTTTTATTGTGTCATTTATTTCTAATTTCAATCCATTATGATCTGATAGCATACAAGGTAGTATCTCTATCTTCTTGTACTTACTAACAGTAGCCTTGTGGCATAAAAAATGGTCTATTTAGGTGAAGGATCCATGTGCTGCCTAGAAGAAAGTATATTTGTTCTTTGTTGGATGGTAAATTCTATATATGTCGGTTAAGACTAAATTATTGATTGTGTTATTGAGATCTATGGTTTCTTTATTGAATTTTTGTTGTAAGATCTGTCCAATGGTGAGAGAGGGGTTAAAATCGACTAGTATTATTGTGTTGTGGTCTATTTAAAATCTGGAATTGAGAAGGATTTGTTTGACATACATAGATGAGCCAATGTTTGGGGCATAGATATTTAAGATTGTTATGTCTTGCTTATTTATGCTTCCCTTAAGCAGCGTGTAATGTCCTTCTTTATCCCTTCTGACTAACTTTAGCTTTTAGTCCACATTATCTGAAATGAGCATGGATTCTCCTGCTTTTTTGCTGTGTCCTTGTGCATGGTATTTTTTTTTCCATCCTTTCACCTTTAGTCTGTTGGTATCTCTTTCTATGAGATGAGTCTCTTGCAGGCAGCATATTGTTGGATTTTTCTGTTTAATCCAATCTGCCATTCTATGCCTTTTGATTGATGAGTTCAGGCCATTAACATTCAGGGTTATTATTGTGATATGATTTGTATTCCCTGTCATTTGGCTCATTTTTGTTTTTGACATGATTTGGTTTCTCCTTTATTTGGCTATTCCTTTAGGCTAGTTACTCCAACTGCTGATTTGTATCATTGTTTTTCATCTCTTCCTCATGGAATATTTTGCTGAGAATGTTCTGTAATGCTGGCTTTCTTTTTGTAAATTCCTTTAGCATTTGTTTATCATAGAAGGGTCTTATTTCATCATCAAATCTAAAGTAAGTTTTGCTGGGCATAAGATTCTTGATTGGCATCCATTTTCTTTCAGGGCTTGGTAAATATTGCTCCAGGCGCTTCTAACTTTTAGGGTCCGGATTGAAAAATCTGCTGATATTCTTATTGGTTTCCCCCTGAATATAATTTGATTCTTTTCTCTCACGGCCTTTAAAATTCTGTCTTTATTTTGTATGTTGTGTATTTTCATAATAATGTGCCTTGGTGTGGGTCTGCTGTAATTTTGTATATTTGGAGTTCTATAAGTCTCTTGTACTTGGCTTTCCATTTCATTCTTCAGATTTGGAAAATTTTCTGATATTATTTCATTGAATCGATTGTTCATTCCTTTGGTTTGTTTCTCTAAGCCTTCCTCAATCCCAATAATTCTTAAATTTGGCCTTTTCATGATATCCCATAGTTCTTGTAGATTCTGTTCATGATTTCTTACTATCATCTCTGTTTGACCAACTTTGTTTTCAAGATTAAATAATTTGTCTTCAATGTCTGAGGTTCTGTCTTCCAGGTGTTCTATCCTATTGGTTATGCTTTCTATGGAGTTTTTAACTTGGTTTATTGTTTCCTTCATTTCAAGGATTTCTGTTTTTTGTTTTTTTAGTATCTCTAACTCTTTATTGCAATGATCTCTTGCTTCCCATATTTGCTCTTTTAATTGTTGATTGGTGTGATCATTTAATGCCTGCATTTGTTCTTTCATCTCCTCGTTTGCTTCCCTGATTGTTTTAATTATTTACATTCTGAACTCCCTTTCTGACATTTCTTCTGCTGTGCTCTCATTGGGCTTTATTGATATAGTATCTAGGTTTGTTTGGGACATTTTCTTCCCTTGTTTTCTCATATTGGTCAGATGTCAGTGGGACTCTGAGATATTGCAGATTTCCCCTATTTGCTTGTAGTGTCCCTGTATATTTCCAGTGTATCACCTCCCAGTCTTCAGTAGCCTGTAGTCTTGGAGAAACTTGATAATGCTGTGCTTCTGAAGAAAGCTGCCCCTAGACCACTACTGCTTTCAGGGCTTGGATCTGGCTCTGTGTGGAAAGGCTCTCACTGGGGTGGCCTGCTCCAAGAAGCTGGCCATGTGGGAGGAACCCACTGGTGGTGTGTGCAGGGCTACCTTGGGAAGACTCTAGCTGCCCTCCCCTGCTCTGATAAACTGCTCCTATCTGTGCCTGCCGCCCAGACCAAGCTTCACCCAGTGGGGGAGACTCACCCCATGGCTCTATTTTAGTCTGAGTCTTTCACTGCCTCCCCTTCTTGAATCCTGGGTTCTGGAGCGACTGGAGTGACAGGAGATGCAGTCACCCTCTAGTCCACCATCTTGGATCACCCCATGGAAAGAGCCTACGGCCGGAGTGGCAGGACTGCCTGTAGAATTCTCTGACTGCCCTGCCCTGATCCCAGAGGCTGCTTGCAGGTTGGAGCTCTCCATTGACTCAGGGACTTGTGGCTCTTTATGTGTGGAAAGTCTCTCACTGGGCAGTCTGCTCTGAGAAGCTAGCCTTGAAATGCACCTCCCACTGGAGGGGGCCAGGCTGCTTGGGGAAGTCTCTGGCTCCCCTGTCCTGGTCCCTGAAGCTGCTTGCAGGCCCTCTGGCTCCAGGACTTGAAGCTGGTTCTGTTCAGAAAGGCTGTCACTGGGGGACTTGCTCCGAGAAGCTGGAAAAACTGGCCTTGTGGGAGGAGCCCACCACCAGAGGGCACAGAGCTTCCTGGGGAAGACTCTAGCTTCCCTGCCCTACTCTGATTATCCACCTCTATCTGGGCCTGCTGGCCAGTCAGAGCTTCACCCAGTGGGGGAGACTCACTCGTGACTCTATTTTAGTCTCAGTCTTTCAATGCCTCCCCTTCATGAATCCTGGTTTCTGGAGCAACTGGAGATGCAGTCACCCTCTAGTCCGCCATCTTGGATTGCCCCATAAAAAAAGAGCACATTCATAAATTTCATAACCAAAATATTTTCATCTGTGAGGCATTTAGAAATGGAAACAGAAGTGCCAGTTCCTTCCTATTTAATGGGATCCTTAGAAGTTTGCCTACTGCCACACAAAATTTTCCAAAAAATCTCTGCAATTATACCAGTGCCACTGCTGTGGGACTATGGAGACAAAGAAGTGAGATGCCTGATCACTACATATTGGAAATAAAATACTATGGATCTTGTTTATTTATTTTTCTTTGAATCCACATACTGATGTGGATTCACCTAGAGGGGAAAGCTACAGGTTTTGGATACTAGAATTCTCTGGTGGCAGTGATCATTGTAGTGTACCCACATAATACAATGAGAAGAAATATTGAAACAATTCTAAATTGCACAGAATCATTGGTAAGTCTATGGTGCAGGGATTCTAGCTCTGAATATCAGTTATGACAAACTTCCAGTGGGGCAGAGTAGAAACATGGACAATGTAGAAGTTGATTTCCCCTCTTTTACTGTTGGACTCACATCATGGTACAGTTGTATGTTATCCATTGTCTCTCTCCTTTTGGTGTTGTGTTTTCTGTATGCTGGTGCATTACAGACACATGACTCAAACATTAGGGTTCCCAAGAAGTACGTATATAACTGGCCTTATACACCTGAAGACAAGTTCAAAAGCATATACTAGAATAATCCCTGGAGAATAAATGGCAAAAGTATTCAGGCCTTGAAAGGCATAATGACTTCTTTAGGACAACCCACATGACCAGAAGGAGGAAATGGGTCTGATACGAAGTGTCTCCCCAAACCAATTCAGTTGGCTACACCTGGAACAGTCTGGGGACCAGAACCAGGGTGTGTTGTTGTAACCATTCCTCTTGTGTATATGTCAAGGGAAGGTGGGAGAAACCTGCATATCAGCAGGCCGTTAGAACCATCTTGTAGTATTGGGGAAATAGCTCAGCCAGTAGAGTGCTTGCCTTACAAGCACGAGGACCTGGGTTCAATCCCCAGTGTGGCAAAAATATGTAAATAAATAAATAAATAAATAAATAACCACCTTGTGTGAGAAAGATCTTTGACTATGGAGTCCCCAAGGAAGTGACCTCACTTCCTTGGCAGTAGAACACACAGAACTTGGAACCCTAGTAGCTAGGTACCTACATTCCAGATAAACTCCCATTCTGTTCTCTTGTGTTGAGACAGCAAGTCCAGATCCATTAGTTCTTGTTTTCTACTCATCTTTGGATGGTTATTTCTCAGGAAAGTCCCTAGTAGGGGCCTTTCCCAAGATTGGAAGCACTACATCAATGTTGAGATCAACAACTCTGGTGAATTTCTGAAGAAGACCATGGGAGAAAAAGGACAGGCCATTGGAAGTGAGTAGAGACAAGCCCTCCACTCAGATTCCCATTTAGATAGCACCACAACCTCAGAAGTTTTTGTCTGTGTGTGTTTATATTTGTGTTTCATATTTGTGACTCACTGAAATTGATGTTGATCAAGTTTTGATACTATGCTTTAAAAGAGCACCACCTTACATCATTCCCTCCTCACCTCAGAGAGATATAACTATGCTTTAAAAGAGCACCACCTTACATCATTCCCTCCACACCTCAGAGAGATATAACTACATATTTGAGTGAGTACAAACTAGTACTTCACAAGCCCTAGTACATATACTTCTTAGCAAGTCTTCTCTAAACACCTTAGAGAGCCTTTCTACTCACCTCAGAAAGGCTGCAATACACAGCTCAGAGAAAACTTTTGACTCACTGATACCGCCATTTACCGGTGACCAGTTCTGCTCCTTCCAATGTTGAAGATTGAACACTAGAGAAGCACACCAAGGCAAACATATTAAGCAGGTTTCATTTAAAGGTAATAATACAGACTTCTTCCAGCAGGAAGAAGGGGGCCATGGCTGATGTTCTAAAATCCCAAGAAGTGAGTGCACCCTACATCTTTTATAGGTTAAAGTCTCTTTTGTTCTCCAGTTCTCTCTTTCTTATCCCTCCTTCCTGCTGACATGACTAGACCTGGTTTTGCATTAAGTGAGAAGCCATGGGCAGGGGGAGGGCCAAGGTAATTCAGGCAGGTAAGGGCCCAGGGGGGATTAATTAGCAGCTCCTTGTTTGCATTCCTTGATAAAGGCAGGTAAATTTGGTAATCAATGGTCTCCAGAGATCCTTGACATTCCATTCTCCCAGGGGCTGTCTCCAACTTCCAGAGGCAAAAGGCTTCATGTCTTTATTTCCTCAATTTGACCCAATCCCCTATTTCTACACTACCTACCTGTCCTTAATTCTGGCTTCATTCCCCCTTTTGCTTTAGGAACTCCTAACTGCTGTAAGGAAAAGGGCTGCTGATCATTCTGGCTGCTTCAAAGCTGGAAGGGGGCAGTGAGGGGCAAGCACTTTGGAGTTCCTTTTTTAAAAATCAGGTAAATCGAGGGGTCCAAGGTAGAAGTCTGGCTTGGGAAGAGCAGGTTGTAAAGTCATTGGGGATTGGTGCTTGTATGATAGAAAAACAAAAAGACATGAGTACTGAAATGAGATTAATATAATATAAATGCTTTAGAATCTGGAACATGCCAATGAATATCATGAAGATGACAGAAGTCAATAATTCCTCACCAGTGGGTGGAAGAACTGAGAAGTTGTTCCTATAACAAGGCCTAGCAAAGGCTGGAGATAACAAGGCCTTTATTTGGGAACTTTAACATTGTCCAGGTTATCAGGAATGTAAACACAACATTTAGGAGATATCTCTATACTTCTGTTCCTTAGGGCTAGATAATCATACAAGCAAACATAGATTAAGTCTACCTGTGTAGCTTAGGAAGGTCTGCAGGCCTTAAACTGACTAAAAACTTCTGACTCTGGCAGTTTCTATTGATAGTTATCAGGCATATTTGCCTAAGAATCTCTCTTTTGTAGTTTTTAGTCTTTATTCCAGTGGACTAACACAAGCGTACAGAAGTTATATTTAAGTATTATTTCTTTTAAATGCCCAAGAATGGCTATATTTTGGTTTTAACTGTTTTGCTGAGTGTCTAAGATCAAGTTGGTCAAACTGACCTGTTCCTATCTTGTTAAAGAGTCAGCTGAGTTCCCACAGGGGTCACTTGTAGAGAACTTAAGAGTAGCTTCTTAGCTCCACCAGTGCCATTGGTTAGGCAGGGTGTCCTTGATGAGGTGGCTTCCTTTGGAAACATCAAGGGATGTCTCCCTTTTTCCCTGACCCTCCTCTGCAGCAGATGCATTGAGTTATTTTTCATCCTCTAGTGGTCTCAATATTCTCCTTGATCAGGAGATTGTGTGACCCAGAGTTGCAATGCTCCTTAGAGAAGTTCTCTTGTTCCCTGGGTTCAGGCTGACTTTGAGAGCAAGATACTGTTTTTTTTTTTCTTGGCCTCTGTATTTAATTCCAATCTCTATGTTTAGTCTTAATCATCCAGCAAAATTAAGGACAGGTAGTTAGTGTAGAAATAGGGGATCGGGTCAAATTGAGGAAAAAAAAGTGGTGTGTTTTCTTATTGCTTTCATAAGTCTTTCCATGAAAATAGCAGATCTTTCCTGAAGGCCACATAATAGTTTTTAAAGGCATCCTACTCATTATTTGAATCCCATTTAGGATGGTTTCTGGGAACTGCCTATGCTCTAGATGGTTAATAGTATAATTTTCCAGGTGAAGTCAAATACCTGGCATAAGTTTTGAAACTTTTCAATATTTATTAGGATCCTCCAAAAGCCTCCTTAAATTTATTTTTTCTGTCTTAAGTTGGGAGGGTCCCCTTGGTGTTCCTCCCTTAGTAGGCAATTCCTCAAGGCTTTCACCTCTCTTGGTAGAGATTATTGATGTCAAGCATGGTAGCATATGAAAGGCACTTTTCATTTGCAATCTAGCATTATGCAGGCTAGTGGTGAACCTGGCAATACTGTTGAGAGAGAAGCTCCCTTCTGAGTTAGAAGTATTAGGGATTTCTCCCTAAATGAGCTTCCTTATGGTCCAGAAAAACCCATCTCTCACTACCTGGCTTTGGCAAAGTTATTTCTGGCCTTCTTTGGCAAAGTGCTAGGGTCCTAGTGTGCCCTGTGCTAAAGACCCTGGGAGGATGCAGACTTAAGGGCATTACTGCTTTCCTCCTGCCACTATAAACTCCTAATTATGAAAAATGATGAAAAAAGTAAAAAGTGTGCCTTTTGCCTATCTTTTTGCCCTGTAAACTAAATGAATCTCTGGAAGGTGAGGGGACATCTATTGGTTGTTAGGCATATAACACCCTTTGCTTGGAGGGTCTCATGGAAGGGGTTTTTAAATGCCTCCCCCTTGCAGCTTAAAGAGAACACTGTGAGCACATTTAAGCACAGGAACAGTAATGGGGAGGCTCTAGATGTCTAGACTAGTGAAGGCTAACTATAATAACAAAGAAAGCCTGGATATTTTCATACTAATCATCCCAGGTCTTAATCCTACAGTTTGAATTCCTAGTGTCTGACCAGCAAGGGAAGGGGAGCATCCAGGAGAGAGTGGATGTGCGAGAGTGTTGTGCACTGTAGGGCCCATATGGAGGCAAAGGTAATTGGCACTTTCCCTCAGTGCCATTCATCTACTGATCACCCTGGATACCCCTAAGGGTCGTCTGGAGGGGAAGTCCAGAGAAGGAACATTTGGGGTCCATCTGAGAGTAGCCCGGGTTGAGAATCCTACAGTTGTTCCAATCCTGACTCCACCTCCATGCATACTGGGCAGATAGGACTAGGGCCATGGTGTACTGGTGACAATTGCGCTTTGGGCCTGTACAGAAAAGTAGGAAATGGCTTTGACAGAGTCCAACATGCCTACAGAGAAGGTGATTGAAAATTTGCCTGGGTCGGGAAACCTCTCACCGGAGTCTTAAGAATGGCGGCTGCACTAACTGTGTTTAAGTAGCCGATGGGTGTGCCCATTTTGCCCTCCAAAAATAAAGAGACAGAAAGATGTACCTCAAACAGATGTGGGGTGCATGGAGAGAGAAGTTTACTTACCTTGGCATAAATCTCGGTGGAACCTCCAAATCTGATACCACGGTTCACCGGTGACGAGTTCTGCTCCTTCTAATGTTGAAGATTGAAATCTAGAGAAGCATGCCAAGGCAAACATATTAAGAAAGTTTCATTTAAAGGTACTAATACAGACTTCTCCCATCAGGAAGAAGGGGGCCATGGCTGATGTTCTAAAGTCCCAAGAAGTGGGTGCACCCTATATCTTTTATAGGTTAAAGTCTCTTTTGTTCTCCAGTTCTCTCCCCCTTATCTCTCCTTCCTGCCTATGTGAGTAGGCCTGGTTTTGCATTAAGTGAGAAGTCATGGGCAGAGAGAGGGCCAAGGTGATTCAGGCAGGTAAGGGCCCAGGGGGCATTAATTAGCAGCTCCTTGATTGCAATCCTTGATAAAGGCAGGTAAATTTGGTAGTCAAAGGGCCCCAGAGATCCTTGACATTCCATTCTCCAAGGGGCAGTCTCCAACTTCCAGAGGCAAATGACTTCATGTCTTCATTTCCTCAATTTGACCCGATCCCCTATTTCTACACTAACTACCTGTCCTTAATTCTGGCTTCATCACCCAACAGAACTTTCCTATACACTGCAAATAGCCTTTTTATTCACTTAAGTGAACACTTACACTCTCATCAATAAGCCTTCCTACAAACCTCATAAAGCCCTCCCACACCCTTCAGAGGGCCCTCCCTATACATCAGAGAGCCCACCCTACATAAAAATGAGAACCCACTGAACACCTCAGAGAATCTTTCCTTCACACCACAAACTTAATTCCCTACACATCTAAATAATGACTCCCTACTAATACCAAGAGCTTTTTCTACACACCTTAAATTCCCATTCATATACCCCATAGAGATGCTACTTCCATACTTTATTGAGCAACACTTGCAGAACTCAGAAAGCCTTTCCTATACACCCCAGAGAGTACACCATATAAATTCCAGTAAGATGTTAATTCAAACCTCAGAATTTGCATGTTACAAACAACATACCCTACTACACAACTAGGATACAACTTACTACTAACTAAAATGCCCTCTCTACACAACATTGAGGGTGGCTTGACACACCTCAGAGAAGACTCTGGATGCACTGTTGAGTGGCCTTCCTAAAAAATAAAGGGATTCCCCCTGTTATGCTCAGTGAATACTCTCATTACATCTAATTTTGTTCTATCTAGTCATATCAGATATATTTTATTATTCATTTCTAAGGGGGCACTAACTACACAACAGAGAGCACTCCTATTCAGACAAAAGCCCTTATACACACCTCATAGATTCCTCCTGCACATTTAATAGAGGCCTCCCTACACACCTCAAATTTTCTTCACTACAAATCTCAGAAACTTCCCTTCACACTTCAGTGAACACTTTCTACACACATAGCAGTCACCTCTTCACACCGCTCAGAACCCTACCTATTCATATCAAGAGCACTTTCTACAGAATTCAGAGGGCCATCTATACACACCTTAGACACATTTCCTATACACATTATTTGTCAATCACTATATCGATGTTGGGACCAGAGAACCATTGCTACACACCACATGCCATGCCTCTATACACTTCAGAAAGCCATAATTTCATTATTCATAGGGCCCTGTTACACACCTCATAAATCCCTACTTTAAAATTTTAGTTTGTCCTCAATTATCTCAGAGATCTCTCCTTACTAATCATAGATATCCAGAAATGCACACCTCAGTTAACTCTTAATTTTTATCAATGAGCACCCACCTTATACACCTCATTCAACAGTCCTCCCTACAAATCTCAAAGAGGCTCCCATACAAACCTCAGAATTCCCTTTCAGCAAAACTTTAAAAACGTTTTCTACACATCTCTTTTAGTTCTCAAAAGTAAGCTAAAACCCTCCATAGTTACTTTCAAGGACCAAAAGTACAAAAGTAAAAGTACCCTGATGATATTCTTCTTAGTGTCCTATTAAAACATCTCACAGTTTCTCTCTTCTATCCTCAAATATTCTTCTCATCACACCTGAGTTTATTCTGGCTACTCATATTAGAGATCTCACTATTCATTATAGAAGTCCCTCCCTACATAACTGAGATAGCATTTCTACTCTGTCAAACAGGTCTCCTATACCTTTCATAGATCCCTCTGCCCACCTAATATAGACCTCTCTACAAAACTTTTGGAGCCTTCCAAACACATATCAGAGTGCTAGCCCTGTGAATTTTAATTAGCCCTCACTACACACTTCAGTTAACCTATATGGCAAAGCTCAGAGTCCAGCCTACTTGTCTTCATGATTCCTAACTTCAGACCATATAGATCCCACTTTCAAATTTCGTGGGACCCTCCCATCTACATCAACTTGTTCTCCTTACTCATCTATCAGAGATTTCACTACTCACATCAGAAAATCATACAAACACAACTAACAGCTTTTTCTACTCATCTCAGTGCACCCTATATATACATCTGAGTGAGCCCTCCCAACTCAACTAAAAGGACCTTCACACACTTCTTGTAGCTCTCTAACACACATTGTAGGACCATCCTGCATACCTCATAAAGTCCACAAAACACAGCTTAGAGGCCACATGTTTCCAACTTCATAGAGACTTCTGTACACACTTCATTTTAACCTTCATACACAATAAAATGTACCCTCCATACTCAAATATAGAGCAGTTCCTACACACATCAGAGAAGACCCTACATAATAAGTGAATAAAACCATTCTTCTTTCCAAGAAGAAACAATATTTCTTTGTAAACCCTCCATAAATACTTCAAAGAGCCTACATACTCACCTCACAGAGGCCACAATATACACACCTCAGAGAACAATTTTGACTCTTCAACATGGTCTTCCATATACTCCAAATATACTCTTACTCTGAAACTCACCCTAATTCTAAGCCTAAACCTAAGTCCTCCCTACATGCCAAGTCCTCCCTGAACCTGAAATTGACCATGACTTGACCCTCACCCTAAATCCTAACCCTAGACCTAACCTAACCCTAACCTCATAGTGTTTTCCCTTCTACACCAATTTTTTCCATACCCATCTTGCCAAACTCATACTACTCACCTCATATGGCCCTCCAAACACAACTCACTGAGTTATCTCTATGATTTCCAGTACGCACACCCTGTACAATGCTGGGAGCCATCCCA
>NW_025920382.1:52615-91604 GCF_902686445.1 Sciurus carolinensis
AACCATCATCACAGACACTAATATTTCTTGTAAGGACAACAAGGCCCTTGCAAGTTCCTGTCTTTTTCCTATTGCTTGCAAGGGACAGTTGATTATACATATGTTGATTCCTATTTTTTCTGGCACAAGAAACATGAGCAAAGGCTTTCCTTACAACACAGCACCAACACCCATAATCTACAATTTAAACAAGTTGAATGTAAAATATACAGCACTAAATCATGACTCTCCAAATAAAGAGTGCACCACAGTATCAGAAATTTAAACCCCAAAAGCTCTACTCAAATTCAAAAGGGAAGACCAAACATGGGCAAAATCAGGAGCCATTCTAGAATATTCACCTGTGTAATAGGACTAACTGAGCAGGGAAAGAGTACCTCAAGAATTTTCAAATTGTCAAATTCATTCTCTTTCTTGTCTTAATTCTATCCACCACCAACATGCCACATGCCTAATGTCTCTCATTTCCTTCTTCCAGTGTGATTTCTTGCAAACAGGGCTTCTTGTGGCATTTCTTACCCTACAAAGCACAATTCATTAATTCTCAAATCTGTGATAAACATGAGAAAAACTCACAATCTGAGTTGTTGTTATGTTTAACCCAGTTCTACTATGCATCTCTTCAGGACATCCATCAATATTAACTAGAGTATAAAAGGGCTCCATTCCTCTTGACACTGGAGCTCCAATGATACTGGGAGAGTAGGTTTTAAATCCCCTCTATTCCCCCTGAATGCTATCACTAGAAACTAAATTTGATTTAGCCCTAAATTCTACCATTATTCATTAAGTCACTGCAAAGCTAAACTGACTGAGAAGCTCCATAACAAAGTGCGGCTGTCCTCTGTCTTCACTTCCTGGTTTTCCAGTTGATATTGAGGTTCATGTGGAAAGTGCTCAGGAGTGGAAATCCTCTTCATTGGTGGAGAGTATAGGAGGGTGTCCAAGAAGCCTGGAGAGTTTCAGGGACCAGGGCGGTTGTCATTTTGAATTTCTTGCCACTGCAACCTGGTGCACATTGCATAGTTGAAGAAGATGCTGAAGAAATATCACATAAGCATACTCATGAGAGACACATAAGCTATGAGCAAATGAGAGTTGAATGTTGAACAGTTACCCTTGAGAAATGCAGGTAACTGGGGAAGCATTGCTTTATTGGAGTGCAGAACTCTGCTGAAAAGTGTCAGTAGAAATTGGTTGCCTGTGAAACTGATGCTTTTTACAGTGTTTATTTATTTGATGAAGTCAGGAGAAAAGAAAATAAAAAGTTGAGAGGATGGAAGTTTAGCTTCTCAGAAATGGTTTTGTATGTTTTTTTGCAATACCACAGTGCTGGGGATCCAAACCTGGGATTGTGCATGCTAGTTAAGCACTGTATGAAATGGGCTTTATCGTCAGAAACAGCTCCTCTAAGGTACATGACTTGATCATTTTTGGGCCTTACTATGTGAAGTTCTATGCAGAGAAGCAACCCTAGACAAAGACAAATGATGTCTAAGGAATTCTTAATTCTCCTGTTCACAAGAATCCTGCAAGGAACATTTTTTGCAAGTCAATACCCACAGTCTAGGTGTGTGTCCTGAGGGAAAGATTTATCCTGTCTTTACTTAAGGAGAAAAATGATTGTAGCTGATCCCTGAACAAAAAAATTATATCAGTGATCCAAGGACACCAGGAGCACCAGCAGAGGAGAGACTATGTGGGGATGAAAATATGCTCTGTTGGTGACTATGAATGGAGATTTGGGGGAATATTGACACTTGCAATCTTAGCCATTACATTCACAATCTACTGATACCTTCCTTGATAATTTTTCTTATTTTCCCTTTTGTCATTTTCCTTTCAAATATTCTAAGCAGCAGAGAGCTGTGCAAAATGCACAAGCCAGATCACATGCTAGATCTTGCCCATCATCTCAGGTAATGGTGAGGCAGAAGAAGGTGTTCCTCCTGGGCAAGGCCTGTTTCCCTCAATGAGGGAATTCTTCAGCAACTTAGCCTGATGCTGTTGGGAGACATAAAGAGGCAAAGACAAGTGGTGATGGCTCACATGCCTGGTGTCCCAGGACCAAAACATGGTGGCAAAAAAGAAATATTCTTCATCCAATTTCAATCATCCATTCATTATGTTTGCAGTTATTACTCTCAAGATTTATTACAGTGAGATGTGGCTGAAAGTCCTATCTCTGATCTTTAACTCATTCAGTTTCATTCAATTACACTGAGAAAAACACCTCATTTGTTTATCAGTTCTCCTGTGACATGAAAACAAAAGATGGGAGAACTCCTGTAATCAAAGGGGAAGGAGCAGACATCAGGCAGGTCACTTGTGAGGGCAAGTGGGTTCCAGGTTTGGGTAGGGGAAGGCATTTTGTTTCTCTCTCCAGAGGGTTTTTTCAAGCCTTGGGCAACATGCAGTTTGAGGAGTGGCTCCCCTGACATGGCATCTACACCACAGTTACCACCTGAGGTCACAAAGGAGGGGCATGACAGTATGGTGGCTTCACAGTGTCCATAGAAACCAGAGATGCTTCCACTATTGGCTGCTTCAAAGAGAGATTCAAGACAAGCACAAGCTCAGCTGTGATGGGAAGAGGAAAGACAAAGGAACCTGTTGCCAGGGGTTTGTGGTTTTCAAAAATGATTCTAACCTCATCCCCCAGGCAATGTGGAAAAAGGCTGTATGCAGCGTGGAGCACTGTGGGTGATATATTGCTCCAGGTTCAGGCAGGACACGATATCCCACTGAAGACTGACAGCTTGAATTTGCACCCAGTCCCTAAGTTTGCACTGTACTTCTTTAGCTGCACCATTCATTCTGACAGCCTGCTCACCTAGCTCCTTCTTCATGTAATTAGCTCCCACAAGTTCCAGGGCACCAGGCTGGGGTGGAGGGGTGCTTGAGGACATGTGGTTCACCAAGATTAGACAGGCAAAAGCTTCATTGCCCTCCTAACCGACTCCTCCAGGACTCACCACACCCAGATTATCCTAGTCAGGAAACTAGCTTAGGGCCCTAGCAGCCACATGGAATGATGACTGGTGAGAGTTCAGGGCAGGGGAGCATGCAGTGCAGTGCAGTGACTTAGGTGATAATTGAATTGAGACACATCACACCCCATTTGCAGGTGTCCCCTCCTTTCATACAAAGTTCAGAAAGGAGACAGCTGGAATCAGGGAATTGGGTCTTCTAAGTGAAGGTGAGTGACTTCTTTGATGGTTCATGAGGAGAGGAGGAAGTCATTCACTTGGCATGTTGGATGGAGGACAGGATGGATCTGACATACAAGAAGAAATGTTCTGTGCTCACTCCACCTGCCAGACTCCACCTCCTTGGGTGCTGCCTTACAACTAGGCTGCATTCAGAAATTTACATGCTGGGAGTTTTCTGGGGGCACCTCAATTCACCTCAAGATGCAGAAGTGTCTGGCCAATCTGTGTTCACACAAGAGTTGGTCCTCTTTACCAGACTAATAAATGTCTGGCACAGGTTATGTGGGATATTGCCAGCAGTCCTCTAAAAGTCCCAGAAGAATGCAAACTAAAAGCCTCTGGATGACATAAGAGTCTGGTGATGGCATGATGAGCACAGTTTCACAGAGCATAACACCAGATTTGAACATACACCATGCTGAAAGTGGAATGGTGCAAAACTTCCAAGCTGAATATTCAAAACATGAGAGTAAGGACATTTGAGGGGGGGACATGGAAAGAAGTGTGTTGGTGCTGAAAAATAATTTCAATGAAGAGACATTCTGAAACTGGTCATCCTTCATGGTCAACCCACAAATTCCATGAAATATCTTCAGCTTCATTACACTCAACAAGTACAGGAAGTACTAATTGCCAGTTCATTCTTTAAGCAACCATCATTACCAACCTTAATTCCCCTTTTAAGGATATCAATGCCCTTGCAAATTCTTGTCTCTTCCCTGTTGCTTGCAAGGCACCATTGATTATACATATGCTTATTCCTATATTTTCTGGAACAAGAAACATGTAAAAAGCTTTCTTTACATCACAGCACTGACACCTATGACCTACAATTTAAATGAGTTGAATTTGGTATATGCAGCACTAAGCCCTGGCTCTCCAAATAAAGAGTGTACAAAATACCAGAAATTTAAGCCCAAAATCTCTACTAAAATGCAAAAGTGAAGACCTAACATGGGCAAAATCTGAATATCAAAACAGGAGCTGTTCTAGAATATCCACCTGTGTAATATGACTTACTGAGAGGGAAAATATACCTCAAGAATTTGCAAATTGTCAAATCCATTTTCTTTCTTGACTTTCTTCTATCCACCACCGACATGCCACATGCTTATTGTCTCTGATTTTCTTCTTCTGGTGTGATTTCTTGCAAACAGGGGTTTTTGTGTCATTCCTTACCCTACAAATCACAATCCATTAATTTCCAGATCTGTGGTAAACATGAGGATAACTCACAATCTGAGTTGTTGTTATGCTTCACCCAATACTACACTGCATCTCTAGAGGACTTTCATCAATATTAACCAGAGTCTATAAAAGGGCTTCATTCCTCTTGACACTGGAGCTCCAATGATACTGGGAGAGTAGGTTGTAAATCACCCCTGTTCCCCCTGAATGCTATCATTAGAAGCTAACATGAATCCTTCCCCAGTTCCTACCATTATTCATCAAGTCACATGCAAGCCACTGCAAAGCAAAACTGACTGAGAAACTCCATAGCCATGGGCAGCTATCTGTATTCACCTCTTGGCTTTCCAGTTGACATTGAAGTTCACATGGAAAGTGCTCAGGTGTGGAAGTCACCTTCATTGGTGGAGAGTACAGGAGGGTGTCCAAGAAGCCTGGAGAGTGCCAGGGACCAGGGCGGTTGTCATTTTGAATTTCTTGCCACTGCAACCTGGTGCACATTGCATAGTTGAAGAAGATGCTGAAGAAATATCACATAAGCATACTCATGAGAGACACATAAGCTATGAGCAAATGAGAGTTGAATGTTGAACAGTTACCCTTGAGAAATGCAGGTAACTGGGGAAGCATTGCTTTATTGGAGTGCAGAACTCTGCTGAAAAGTGTCAGTAGAAATTGGTTGCCTGTGAAACTGATGCTTTTTACAGTGTTTATTTATTTGATGAAGTCAGGAGAAAAGAAAATAAAAAGTTGAGAGGATGGAAGTTTAGCTTCTCAGAAATGGTTTTGTATGTTTTTTTGCAATACCACAGTGCTGGGGATCCAAACCTGGGATTGTGCATGCTAGTTAAGCACTGTATGAAATGGGCTTTATCGTCAGAAACAGCTCCTCTAAGGTACATGACTTGATCATTTTTGGGCCTTACTATGTGAAGTTCTATGCAGAGAAGCAACCCTAGACAAAGACAAATGATGTCTAAGGAATTCTTAGTTCTCCTGTTCACAAGAATCCTGCAAGGAACATTTTTTGCAAGTCAATACCCACAGTCTAGGTGTGTGTCCTGAGGGAAAGATTTATCCTGTCTTTACTTAAGGAGAAAAATGATTGTAGCTGATCCCTGAACAAAAAAATTATATCAGTGATCCAAGGACACCAGGAGCACCAGCAGAGGAGAGACTATGTGGGGATGAAAATATGCTCTGTTGGTGACTATGAATGGAGATTTGGGGGAATATTGACACTTGCAATCTTAGCCATTACATTCACAATCTACTGATACCTTCCTTGATAATTTTTCTTATTTTCCCTTTTGTCATTTTCCTTTCAAATATTCTAAGCAGCAGAGAGCTGTGCAAAATGCACAAGCCAGATCACATGCTAGATCTTGCCCATCATCTCAGGTAATGGTGAGGCAGAAGAAGGTGTTCCTCCTGGGCAAGGCCTGTTTCCCTCAATGAGGGAATTCTTCAGCAACTTAGCCTGATGCTGTTGGGAGACATAAAGAGGCAAAGACAAGTGGTGATGGCTCACATGCCTGGTGTCCCAGGACCAAAACATGGTGGCAAAAAAGAAATATTCTTCATCCAATTTCAATCATCCATTCATTATGTTTGCAGTTATTACTCTCAAGATTTATTACAGTGAGATGTGGCTGAAAGTCCTATCTCTGATCTTTAACTCATTCAGTTTCATTCAATTACACTGAGAAAAACACCTCATTTGTTTATCAGTTCTCCTGTGACATGAAAACAAAAGATGGGAGAACTCCTGTAATCAAAGGGGAAGGAGCAGACATCAGGCAGGTCACTTGTGAGGGCAAGTGGGTTCCAGGTTTGGGTAGGGGAAGGCATTTTGTTTCTCTCTCCAGAGGGTTTTTTCAAGCCTTGGGCAACATGCAGTTTGAGGAGTGGCTCCCCTGACATGGCATCTACACCACAGTTACCACCTGAGGTCACAAAGGAGGGGCATGACAGTATGGTGGCTTCACAGTGTCCATAGAAACCAGAGATGCTTCCACTATTGGCTGCTTCAAAGAGAGATTCAAGACAAGCACAAGCTCAGCTGTGATGGGAAGAGGAAAGACAAAGGAACCTGTTGCCAGGGGTTTGTGGTTTTCAAAAATGATTCTAACCTCATCCCCAGGCAATGTGGAAAAAGGCTGTATGCAGCGTGGAGCACTGTGGGTGATATATTGCTCCAGGTTCAGGCAGGACACGATATCCCACTGAAGACTGACAGCTTGAATTTGCACCCAGTCCCTAAGTTTGCACTGTACTTCTTTAGCTGCACCATTCATTCTGACAGCCTGCTCACCTAGCTCCTTCTTCATGTAATTAGCTCCCACAAGTTCCAGGGCACCAGGCTGGGGTGGAGGGGTGCTTGAGGACATGTGGTTCACCAAGATTAGACAGGCAAAAGCTTCATTGCCCTCCTAACCGACTCCTCCAGGACTCACCACACCCAGATTATCCTAGTCAGGAAACTAGCTTAGGGCCCTAGCAGCCACATGGAATGATGACTGGTGAGAGTTCAGGGCAGGGGAGCATGCAGTGCAGTGCAGTGACTTAGGTGATAATTGAATTGAGACACATCACACCCCATTTGCAGGTGTCCCCTCCTTTCATACAAAGTTCAGAAAGGAGACAGCTGGAATCAGGGAATTGGGTCTTCTAAGTGAAGGTGAGTGACTTCTTTGATGGTTCATGAGGAGAGGAGGAAGTCATTCACTTGGCATGTTGGATGGAGGACAGGATGGATCTGACATACAAGAAGAAATGTTCTGTGCTCACTCCACCTGCCAGACTCCACCTCCTTGGGTGCTGCCTTACAACTAGGCTGCATTCAGAAATTTACATGCTGGGAGTTTTCTGGGGGCACCTCAATTCACCTCAAGATGCAGAAGTGTCTGGCCAATCTGTGTTCACACAAGAGTTGGTCCTCTTTACCAGACTAATAAATGTCTGGCACAGGTTATGTGGGATATTGCCAGCAGTCCTCTAAAAGTCCCAGAAGAATGCAAACTAAAAGCCTCTGGATGACATAAGAGTCTGGTGATGGCATGATGAGCACAGTTTCACAGAGCATAACACCAGATTTGAACATACACCATGCTGAAAGTGGAATGGTGCAAAACTTCCAAGCTGAATATTCAAAACATGAGAGTAAGGACATTTGAGGGGGGGACATGGAAAGAAGTGTGTTGGTGCTGAAAAATAATTTCAATGAAGAGACATTCTGAAACTGGTCATCCTTCATGGTCAACCCACAAATTCCATGAAATATCTTCAGCTTCATTACACTCAACAAGTACAGGAAGTACTAATTGCCAGTTCATTCTTTAAGCAACCATCATTACCAACCTTAATTCCCCTTTTAAGGATATCAATGCCCTTGCAAATTCTTGTCTCTTCCCTGTTGCTTGCAAGGCACCATTGATTATACATATGCTTATTCCTATATTTTCTGGAACAAGAAACATGTAAAAAGCTTTCTTTACATCACAGCACTGACACCTATGACCTACAATTTAAATGAGTTGAATTTGGTATATGCAGCACTAAGCCCTGGCTCTCCAAATAAAGAGTGTACAAAATACCAGAAATTTAAGCCCAAAATCTCTACTAAAATGCAAAAGTGAAGACCTAACATGGGCAAAATCTGAATATCAAAACAGGAGCTGTTCTAGAATATCCACCTGTGTAATATGACTTACTGAGAGGGAAAATATACCTCGAGAATTTGCAAATTGTCAAATCCATTTTCTTTCTTGACTTTCTTCTATCCACCACCGACATGCCACATGCTTATTGTCTCTGATTTTCTTCTTCTGGTGTGATTTCTTGCAAACAGGGGTTTTTGTGTCATTCCTTACCCTACAAATCACAATCCATTAATTTCCAGATCTGTGGTAAACATGAGGATAACTCACAATCTGAGTTGTTGTTATGCTTCACCCAATACTACACTGCATCTCTAGAGGACTTTCATCAATATTAACCAGAGTCTATAAAAGGGCTTCATTCCTCTTGACACTGGAGCTCCAATGATACTGGGAGAGTAGGTTGTAAATCACCCCTGTTCCCCCTGAATGCTATCATTAGAAGCTAACATGAATCCTTCCCCAATTCCTACCATTATTCATCAAGTCACATGCAAGCCACTGCAAAGCAAAACTGACTGAGAAACTCCATAGCCATGGGCAGCTATCTGTATTCACCTCTTGGCTTTCCAGTTGACATTGAAGTTCACATGGAAAGTGCTCAGGTGTGGAAGTCACCTTCATTGGTGGAGAGTACAGGAGGGTGTCCAAGAAGCCTGGAGAGTGCCAGGGACCAGTGTGGTTGCCATTTTGAATTTCCTGCCACTGCAACCTGGTATAAAAATGCATACTTGAAGAAGTTGCTGAAGAAATACCTGCATGAGCACACTCAAGAGAATGATATAACTTACGAACTCATGAAAGATGAATGATGTTAAGGAACATGTACTTATAAGAAATGCAGGTGACTGAGGGAGCACTGCAAATTTTGAGTGCAGTTCCCTGCTGAAAGGTGTCAGTGGAAATTGTTTGCCTGTGAAACTGGTTCTTTTTTACAGAGTTGATTCAGTTGATGAAAAGAGGAGAAAATAAAAGTGCAGAGAATGGAAGATCAGAATCCTCAGAAGTGGTTTTGTTTCTTTGTTTTTTTTCTTTGAAATCCTACAGTACTGGGGATTAAAACCCCAGGCTTGTGCATGCTAGGCAAGCACTCTACGAGATTGGCTATATCATCAGCAGAGGAACAGCTAATGTAAGGTATATGACTTAATCATATATGGGTCTTACTCTGTGAAATTCCATGCAGAGAAGCAACCTAGACAAAGCCAAACAATGTCTAAGAAACTCTTACTTCTTCTGTTCACAAGAATACTGCAAGAAACCTTTTTTGCATGTCAATACCCACAGTCTAGGGGTGTGTCCTGAGGGAAAGTTTTATCTTGTCTTTACTTAAGAAGGAAAATGGTTGTAGATGATCCTTGAGCAGAAAATAATATTAGTGATCCAAGGACTTGAAGAACACAAGCCCAGGACAGACTATGTGGGAATGAGAATATGTCCAGTTTGTGAGTATGATGGAGATTTTGGGGATCAATCACACATACATTCCTAGCCATTACATTCACAATCTACTGATGCCTTCCTCTATAATGTTTCTTATTTTGCCTCTTGACATTTTTCTTTCAAATATTCTAAGCAGCAGAGAGCTATGTAAAATGCACAAGTCATTTCAGGTGCTGGATCTTGCCCATCATTTCAGGTAATGGTGAGGTAGAGGAAGGTGTTCCTCCTGGGCAAGACCTGTTTCCCTCAATGAGGAAATTCTTCAGCAACTTAGCCAGGTGCTGTTGGTAGATATAAACAGGCAAAGTCAAGTGTTGATGGCTCATGGGGTCTGGGAATTCCAGGGTCAAAATATGGTGGAACAAAGAAAACATTCCTCATCCAATTTCAATCTTCTGCTCATTATATTTGCAGTTATTATTCTCAAGATTCATTACAGTGAGATAAGTGACTGAAGGTCATATCTCTGATCTTTAATTCATTCAGTTTCATTCAATTCCACTCAGAAAAATGCCTAACTTGGTTACCAGTTCTGTTACATGAGAGCAAAAGATGGGAGAGCTCCTGTAATCAATGGGGAAGGAGCAGGAATCAGGCAGGTATGTTGCAAAGGGTGCGGGGGTTCCAGGCTCCAATAGAGAAGGCCCTTTGTTTTTCTCCCCAGAGGGTTTTTCTGAGACATGGGCAAGATGCAGTTTGAGGAGTAGCTCCAGTGACATGGCACCTACACCACAGATACCTCCTGAGGTCACAGAGGAGTGGTATGACAGCACGGTGGAGTCACAGTTAATGTGGCAACCTGAGATATTTCTGCTCATGGCCACTTCAAACAGAGATTCAAGGCAAGCGCCAGCTCAGTTGTGATGGTAAGAGGAAAGACGAAGGCAGTGGGTGCCAGAGGCTTGTAGTTTTCAAGAAATGATTCTAACCTCATTGCCCAGGTGATGAGGAACCAGGCTGTATGCTGGGTGTAGACCATGGGCAATACATCACTCCAGGTCCAGATAGGACAAGGGACCCACTGAAGCCAGACAGCTCCCACTTTTACCCAGGCCCACTCAGTGGCACTGTGCTCCTTTGTCTGCACCAGTCATCCTGATAGCCAGCTCACCTGAATCCTGCTGCAGGCAATTAGCTCCCAGAAGGTCCAGTGGACCAGACTGGGACAGAGGTGTGCTTGAGGGCACGTGGGACATCAAGTTTAGCACTGGCCCCAGTGGCAATGCCCTCTGAACCCACTCCTCCAGGACTGGGCACACCCAGATTTCCTCATCAGGAAACTAGCCTAGGGCCCTAGCAGCCACATGGAATGATGACTGGTGAGAGTTCAGGGCAGGGGAGCATGCAGTGCAGTGCAGTGACTTAGGTGATAATTGAATTGAGACACATCACACCCCATTTGCAGGTGTCCCCTCCTTTCATACAAAGTTCAGAAAGGAGACAGCTGGAATCAGGGAATTGGGTCTTCTAAGTGAAGGTGAGTGACTTCTTTGATGGTTCATGAGGAGAGGAGGAAGTCATTCACTTGGCATGTTGGATGGAGGACAGGATGGATCTGACATACAAGAAGAAATGTTCTGTGCTCACTCCACCTGCCAGACTCCACCTCCTTGGGTGCTGCCTTACAACTAGGCTGCATTCAGAAATTTACATGCTGGGAGTTTTCTGGGGGCACCTCAATTCACCTCAAGATGCAGAAGTGTCTGGCCAATCTGTGTTCACACAAGAGTTGGTCCTCTTTACCAGACTAATGAATGTCTGGAACAAGGTTATGTGGGATATTGCCAGGAGTCCTCTAACCAGCCCTAGGATGACACAGACTACAAGCCACTGGACAAAATAAGAGCCTGTTAATGGCATGATGAGCACAATTTCACGGAGCATAACACCAGATTTGAATATACACCATGCTGAAAGTGGAATAGTAAAAAACTTCCAAGCTGAATATTCAAAATGGGAGAGTAAGGACATTTGGGGGGCATGAAAAGAAGAAAGGTGATGGTGCTGAAAAACAACTTTGATGAAGAGACACTCAGAAATGAGCTATCATTCATTGTCAACCCACAAATTCCATAAAACAAATCTTCAGGCTAATCATACTCTACAAATACAGGAATTACTAAATGCCATTTCATTTTGCAAGCAACCATCATCACAGACACTAATATTTCTTGTAAGGACAACAAGGCCCTTGCAAGTTCCTGTCTTTTTCCTATTGCTTGCAAGGGACAGTTGATTATACATATGTTGATTCCTATTTTTTCTGGCACAAGAAACATGAGCAAAGGCTTTCCTTACAACACAGCACCAACACCCATGATCTACAATTTAAACAAGTTGAATGTAAAATATACAGCACTAAATCATGGCTCTCCAAATAAAGAGTGCACCACAGTATCAGAAATTTAAACCCCAAAAGCTCTACTCAAATTCAAAAGTGAAGACCAAACATGGGCAAAATCAGGAGCCATTCTAGAATATTCACCTGTGTAATAGGACTAACTGAGCAGGGAAAGAGTACCTCAAGAATTTTCAAATTGTCAAATTCATTCTCTTTCTTGTCTTAATTCTATCCACCACCAACATGCCACATGCCTAATGTCTCTCATTTCCTTCTTCCAGTGTGATTTCTTGCAAACAGGGCTTCTTGTGGCATTTCTTACCCTACAAAGCACAATTCATTAATTCTCAAATCTGTGATAAACATGAGAAAAACTCACAATCTGAGTTGTTGTTATGTTTAACCCAGTTCTACTATGCATCTCTTCAGGACATCCATCAATATTAACTAGAGTATAAAAGGGCTCCATTCCTCTTGACACTGGAGCTCCAATGATACTGGGAGAGTAGGTTTTAAATCCCCTCTGTTCCCCCTGAATGCTATCATTAGAAACTAAATTTGATTTAGCCCTAAATTCTACCATTATTCATTAAGTCACTGCAAAGCTAAACTGACTGAGAAGCTCCATAACAAAGTGCGGCTGTCCTCTGTCTTCACTTCCTGGTTTTCCAGTTGATATTGAGGTTCATGTGGAAAGTGCTCAGGAGTGGAAATCCTCTTCATTGGTGGAGAGTATAGGAGGGTGTCCAAGAAGCCTGGAGAGTTTCAGGGACCAGGGCGGTTGTCATTTTGAATTTCTTGCCACTGCAACCTGGTGCACATTGCATAGTTGAAGAAGATGCTGAAGAAATATCACATAAGCATACTCATGAGAGACACATAAGCTATGAACAAATGAGAGTTGAGTGTTGAACAGTTACCCTTGAGAAATGCAGGTAACTGGGGAAGCATTGCTTTATTGGAGTGCAGAACTCTGCTGAAAAGTGTCAGTAGAAATTGGTTGCCTGTGAAACTGATGCTTTTTACAGTGTTTATTTATTTGATGAAGTCAGGAGAAAAGAAAATAAAAAGTTGAGAGGATGGAAGTTTAGCTTCTCAGAAATGGTTTTGTATGTTTTTTTGCAATACCACAGTGCTGGGGATCCAAACCTGGGATTGTGCATGCTAGTTAAGCACTGTATGAAATGGGCTTTATCGTCAGAAACAGCTCCTCTAAGGTACATGACTTGATCATTTTTGGGCCTTACTATGTGAAGTTCTATGCAGAGAAGCAACCCTAGACAAAGACAAATGATGTCTAAGGAATTCTTAATTCTCCTGTTCACAAGAATCCTGCAAGGAACATTTTTTGCAAGTCAATACCCACAGTCTAGGTGTGTGTCCTGAGGGAAAGATTTATCCTGTCTTTACTTAAGGAGAAAAATGATTGTAGCTGATCCCTGAACAAAAAAATTATATCAGTGATCCAAGGACACCAGGAGCACCAGCAGAGGAGAGACTATGTGGGGATGAAAATATGCTCAGTTGGTGACTATGAATGGAGATTTGGGGGAATATTGACACTTGCAATCTTAGCCATTACATTCACAATCTACTGACACCTTCCTCGATAATTTTTCTTATTTTCCCTTTTGTCATTTTCCTTTCAAATATTCTAAGCAGCAGAGAGCTGTGCAAAATGCACAAGCCAGATCACGTGCTAGATCTTGCCCATCATCTCAGGTAATGGTGAGGCAGAAGAAGGTGTTCCTCCTGGGCAAGGCCTGTTTCCCTCAATGAGGGAATTCTTCAGCAACTTAGCCTGATGCTGTTGGGAGACATAAAGAGGCAAAGACAAGTGGTGATGGCTCACATGCCTGGTGTCCCAGGACCAAAACATGGTGGCAAAAAAGAAACATTCTTCATCCAATTTCAATCATCCATTCATTATGTTTGCAGTTATTACTCTCAAGATTTATTACAGTGAGATGTGGCTGAAAGTCCTATCTCTGATCTTTAACTCATTCAGTTTCATTCAATTACACTGAGAAAAACACCTCATTTGTTTATCAGTTCTCCTGTGACATGAAAACAAAAGATGGGAGAACTCCTGTAATCAAAGGGGAAGGAGCAGACATCAGGCAGGTCACTTGTGAGGGCAAGTGGGTTCCAGGTTTGGGTAGGGGAAGGCATTTTGTTTCTCTCTCCAGAGGGTTTTTTCAAGCCTTGGGCAACATGCAGTTTGAGGAGTGGCTCCCCTGACATGGCATCTACACCACAGTTACCACCTGAGGTCACAAAGGAGGGGCATGACAGTATGGTGGCTTCACAGTTCCCATAGAAACCAGAGATGCTTCCACTATTGGCTGCTTCAAAGAGAGATTCAAGACAAGCACAAGCTCAGCTGTGATGGGAAGAGGAAAGACAAAGGAACCTGTTGCCAGGGGTTTGTGGTTTTCAAAAATGATTCTAACCTCATCCCCCAGGCAATGTGGAAAAAGGCTGTATGCAGGGTGGAGCACTGTGGGTGATATATTGCTCCAGGTTCAGGCAGGACACGATATCCCACTGAAGACTGACAGCTTGAATTTGCACCCAGTCCCTAAGTTTGCACTGTACTTCTTTAGCTGCACCATTCATTCTGACAGCCTGCTCACCTAGCTCCTTCTTCATGTAATTAGCTCCCACAAGTTCCAGGGCACCAGGCTGGGGTGGAGGGGTGCTTGAGGACATGTGGTTCACCAAGATTAGACAGGCAAAAGCTTCATTGCCCTCCTAACCGACTCCTCCAGGACTCGCCACACCCAGATTATCCTAGTCAGGAAACTAGCTTAGGGCCCTAGCAGCCACATGGAATGATGACTGGTGAGAGTTCAGGGCAGGGGAGCATGCAGTGCAGTGCAGTGACTTAGGTGATAATTGAATTGAGACACATCACACCCCATTTGCAGGTGTCCCCTCCTTTCATACAAAGTTCAGAAAGGAGACAGCTGGAATCAGGGAATTGGGTCTTCTAAGTGAAGGTGAGTGACTTCTTTGATGGTTCATGAGGAGAGGAGGAAGTCATTCACTTGGCATGTTGGATGGAGGACAGGATGGATCTGACATACAAGAAGAAATGTTCTGTGCTCACTCCACCTGCCAGACTCCACCTCCTTGGGTGCTGCCTTACAACTAGGCTGCACTTAGAAATTTACATGCTGGGAGTTTTCTGGGGGCACCTCAATTCACCTCAAGATGCAGAAGTGTCTGGCCAATCTGTGTTCACACAAGAGTTGGTCCTCTTTACCAGACTAATAAATGTCTGGCACAGGTTATGTGGGATATTGCCAGCAGTCCTCTAAACAGTCCCAGAAGAATGCAAACTAAAAGCCTCTGGATGACATAAGAGTCTGGTGATGGCATGATGAGCACAGTTTCACAGAGCATAACACCAGATTTGAACATACACCATGCTGAAAGTGGAATGGTGCAAAACTTCCAAGCTGAATATTCAAAACATGAGAGTAAGGACATTTGAGGGGGGGACATGGAAAGAAGAAGTGTGTTGGTGCTGAAAAATAATTTCAATGAAGAGACATTCTGAAACTGGTCATCCTTCATGGTCAACCCACAAATTCCATGAAATATCTTCAGCTTCATTACACTCAACAAGTACAGGAAGTACTAATTGCCAGTTCATTCTTTAAGCAACCATCATTACCAACCTTAATTCCCCTTTTAAGGATATCAATGCCCTTGCAAATTCTTGTCTCTTCCCTGTTGCTTGCAAGGCACCATTGATTATACATATGCTTATTCCTATATTTTCTGGCACAAGAAACATGTAAAAAGCTTTCTTTACATCACAGCACTGACACCTATGACCTACAATTTAAATGAGTTGAATTTGGTATATGCAGCACTAAGCCCTGGCTCTCCAAATAAAGAGTGTACAAAATACCAGAAATTTAAGCCCAAAATCTCTACTAAAATGCAAAAGTGAAGACCTAACATGGGCAAAATCTGAATATCAAAACAGGAGCTGTTCTAGAATATCCACCTGTGTAATATGACTTACTGAGAGGGAAAATATACCTCAAGAATTTGCAAATTGTCAAATCCATTTTCTTTCTTGACTTTCTTCTATCCACCACCGACATGCCACATGCTTATTGTCTCTGATTTTCTTCTTCTGGTGTGATTTCTTGCAAACAGGGGTTTTTGTGTCATTCCTTACCCTACAAATCACAATCCATTAATTTCCAGATCTGTGGTAAACATGAGGATAACTCACAATCTGAGTTGTTGTTATGCTTCACCCAATACTACACTGCATCTCTAGAGGACTTTCATCAATATTAACCAGAGTCTATAAAAGGGCTTCATTCCTCTTGACACTGGAGCTCCAATGATACTGGGAGAGTAGGTTGTAAATCACCCCTGTTCCCCCTGAATGCTATCATTAGAAGCTAACATGAATCCTTCCCCAGTTCCTACCATTATTCATCAAGTCACATGCAAGCCACTGCAAAGCAAAACTGACTGAGAAACTCCATAGCCATGGGCAGCTATCTGTATTCACCTCTTGGCTTTCCAGTTGACATTGAAGTTCACATGGAAAGTGCTCAGGTGTGGAAGTCACCTTCATTGGTGGAGAGTACAGGAGGGTGTCCAAGAAGCCTGGAGAGTGCCAGGGACCATGGCAGTTGTCATTTTGAATTCCCTGCAACTGCAACATGGTGCACATTACATAGTTGAAGAAGATGCTGAAGAAATATCCAGATAAGCATACTCATGAGAGACACATAACCTATGAACAAATGAGAGTTGAGTGATGTCAAGGAACAGGTACCCTTGAGAAATGCAGGTGACTGGGGAAGCACTGCTTTCTTGGAGTGCAGTTGCCTGCTGAAAGGTGTCAGTGGATATTGGTTTCACATAAAACTGGTGCTTTTTTACAGTATTGATTCAATTGATGAAGAGAGGAGAAAAGAAAATAAAAAGTTGAGAGAATGGAAGATTGACATGATCAGAAGTGGTATAATTTTTTTTGTGATCTTCCAGTGATGGGGATTCAAACAAGGGCTTGCACATGCTAGGCAAGCACTCTAGGAGATGGACTATATTGTCAGCACAGGAACAGCTCCTCTAAGGCACATGACTTGATCAACAATGGGTCTTACTCTGTGATAGTCTATGCAGAGAAGCAACTCTAGACAAAGACAAACAATGTCTAAGGCATTCTTAATTCTCCTGTTCACAATAATCTGGCAAGGAACATTTTGCATGTCAGTACCCAATCTAGACATGAGTTCTGAGTGATGTATTTATCCCATCTTTACATTAGCAGGAAAATGGTTGTAGCTAATCCTTGAGCAGAAAATTATATCAGTGATCCAAGGATGTTAGGAGCATGAGCAGAGGCAGGACTCTGTGGCAATTAGAATACTCAAGTTGTGAGTATGAATGGAGATTTGGGAGGTCATTCACACATGCATCCCTAGCCATTACATTCACAATCTACTGACACCTTCCTCAAATGTTTTTTCTTATTTTTCCTTTTGGCAATTTCCTCTGATTAATTCTAAACAGCAGAGAACTGTGCAAAATGCACAAGCAAGTTCAAGTGCTGGATCTTGTCCATTTTCTCAGTTATGGGTGAGGCAGTGGAAGGTGTTCCTCCTGGTCAAGGCCTCTTTCCTTCAATGAGGGAATGCCTCAGCAACTTAGGCAGATGCTGTGGAGAGAAATAAACAGGCAAAGGCTAGTGGTGAGGGCTTACAAGTTCTGGGGTCCCAGTACAAAAACATGGTGGCAAAAAGGAAAACATTCCTCATCCAATTTCAGCCTTCCGCTTGTGTTTGCAGTTATTACTCTCAAGATTCGTTACAGTGAGATAAGTGGCTGAAAGTCATATCCCTGATCTTTCACTCATTATGTTGCATTCAATTCCACTGAGAAAAACACCTCACTTGGTTACCAGTTCTCCTGTGACATGAGAGCAAAAGTTGGGAGAGCTACTGTAATCAAATGGGAAGGAGCAGGCATTGGTATGTCAGTTATGAAAGGGGTTCCTGGGTCCGGTAGGAGAAAGCCCTAGGTTTAGCTCCCCAGAGGTTTTGTCAGAGCCTTGAGGAACATGGTTTGTGGAGTGGCTCCCATGACATGGCACCTGCACCACAAATACTGCTAGAGTTCACACAGGAGTGGCATGACAGCACGGTGGTGTCACGGTTCCTATGGCAACCAGGAATGCTTCTGATCCTGGCCACCTCAAACTGAGATTCAAGACAAGCACCAGCTCAGCTGTGATGGTAAGAGGAAAGACCAAGAAATGATTCCAACCTCATCATACAACCCCACAAGCAATGTATGAGTGTACCTTTTCCCCCACATCCTCACCAAAACATATTGTTACTTGTGTTCTTGATAATCACCATTCTAATTGGGGTGAGATGGAATCTTAGGGTGGTTTTGATTTGCATTTCTCTTATTAATAGAGATGTTGAACTTTTTTTATATGTTTGTTGATTGCTTGTACATCTTCTTCTGTGAAGCATCTGTTCATTTCCTAAGCTCATTGATTGATTGGGTTATTTGTATTCTTGGTGTAGAGTTTTTTGAGTTCTTTATAGATTCTGGAGATTAGTGCTCTATCTGAAGTATGAGTGGCAAAGAATTTCTCCCACTCTGTAGGCTTTCTCTTCACATTGCTGATAGTTTTCATTTGCTGAGAGAAAGCTTTTCATTTTGAATCTATCCCAGTTATTGATTCTTGCTTTTATTTCTTGTGCTATGGGAGTTCTGTTTAGGAAGTCTGATCCTGGGCCAACATGTTGAAGATTTGGACCTATGTTTCTCTTCTAAAAGTGAAGTGTTTATGGTCTGATTCTGAGGTCATTGATCCATTTTGAGTTGAGTTTTGTGCGGGGTAAAAGATAGGAGTTTAGTTTCATTCTGCTGCATATGGATTTCCAGTTTTCCCAGCACCATTTGTTGAAGAGGCTACCTTTTCTCCAATGCATATTTTTGATACCTTTGTCTAGTTTGAGAAAATTGTATTTATTTGTATTTGTGTCCATGTCCTCTATTCTGTACCACTGATCTACCTGTCTATTTTGGTGCCAATACCATGCTGTTTTTGTTACTATTGCCTTGTAGTATAGTTGAAGTTTTGGTATTGCAATACCCCCTGTTTCACTCTTCCTGCTAAGAACTGATTTAGTTATTCTGGGTTTTTAATTCTTCCAGATAATTTCATAATTGCTTGCTCTATTTCTGTAAGGTACATCATTGGAATTTTAATTGGAATTGCATTGAATCTTTATAGCACTTTTGGTAGTATGGCCATTTTGACAATATTAATTTTGCCTATCCAAGAACATGGGAGATCTTTCCATCTTTGAAGGTTTTCTTTAATTTCTTTTTTAGTGCTCTGTAGTTCTCATAGTGAAGGTCTTTCACCTCTTTTGTTAAATTGATTCCCAAGTATTTTTTTATGAGGCTACTGTTAATGGGGTAGATTTCCTAACTTCTCTTTCTGACAATTCATCACTTACATATAAAAATGCATTGTATTTATAAGCATTGATCTTATATTCTGCTTCTTTACTGAATTCACTCATGATTTCTAAAATTTTCTGCTGGAATTTACCGGTTTCCTCTAAATATATAATCATGTCATCAGCAAATTAGGATAGTTTGAGATCTTCTTTTCCTATTCGTATCCCTTTAATTTTTTTGATCTGTTTAATTGCTCTGGCTAGAGTTTCAAGGACATTGTTGAATAGAAGTGGTGAAAGAGGGCATCCCTGCCTTGTTCCAGTTTTTAGGGGGAATGCTTTTCAGTTGTTCACCATTTAGAATGATATTGGCCATGGACTTAGCATAGATGGTGTTTACAATGTTAAGGAATGTTCCCACTATCTCTATTTTTTCTAGTGCTTTGAGCATAAATGTATCATGTATTTTATCAAATGCTTTCTCTGCTTCTATCAAAATAATCATGTGATTCTTGACATTATGTCTGTTGATATGATGAATTACATTTATTGATTTCTGAATGTTTAACCAAACTTGCATCCCTGGGATATAACCCACTTGATCGTGGTGCACATTCTTTTTAATATATTTTTGTGTGCAATTTGCTAAAATTTTGTTGAGAATTTTTGTGTCAATGTTCATTAAGGATATTGGGCTAAAATTTTCTTTCCTCAATGTGTCTCTGTCTGGTTTAGGTATCAGGCTGTTATTGGCTTCATAGAATGAGTTTGGGAGCATTCACTCATCTTCTCTTACATGGAATACTTTGAGAAGTATTGGAATGAGTTCTTCTTTAAATGTTTTATAAAACTTGGCTGAGAATCCATCTGGTCTCGAGCTTTTCTTTGTTGGTAGGCTTTTGATGACTGCGTCTATTTCATTAGTTGAAATTGATCTATTTAAGTTGTGTATGTCCTTCTCATTCAGTTTGGGTGATCCATATGTCTATAGAAACCTATTGATGTCTTCAAGATTGTCTGATTTGTTGGAGTATAGATTTTCCCAGTCACTTCTAATTATATTTTGTATTTCACTCGTGTCTGTAGTGATATTCCTTGTTCATTCCAAATTTTAGTAATTTGAGTTTTCTCTCTCCTTCTCTTTGTTAGTGTGGCTAAGATTCGATCAATTTTGTTTTGTTTTTTTTTAAAGAACAAACTATTTATTTTGTTAATTTTTCTATTGTTTCTTTTGCTTCAATTTCATTCATTTCAGCTGTGATTTTAACAATTTCTTGTCTTCTACTATTTTGGTGTTCATCTGCTCTTTTCTATGGCTTTAAGCTGTAGTGTTAAGTCATTTATTTGTTGACTTTTCCTTCTTTTATTGAATACGCTCCATGAAATAAATCTTCCTCTGATTAATGTTTTCATAGTGTCCCAGAGATTATGATATGATGTGTCTTTGTTCTTGTTTACTTCTAAGAAATTTTTAATTTCCTTCCTGATGTCTTCTGTTATCCATTCATCATATAATAGCACATTATTTATTCTCCAGATGTTGGAGTAGTTTCTGTTTTTTTTTTTTCTGTCATTTATTTCTAATTTCAATCCATGATGAGCTGATAGAATATAAGGTAGTATATCTTCTTGTATTTGCTCACATTAGTTTTATGGTATAAACTATGCTCTATTTTAGAGAAGGATCCACGTACTGCTGAGAAGAAGGTATGTTTGCTCTTTGTTGGATGGTATATTCTATATATGTCCATTAAGTCTAAATTATTGATTGTTTTATTAAAATCTATGGTTTCTTTTTTTAGTTTTTTTTGGAAGATCTCTTCACTTGTGAGACAGGTGTGTTAAAATCATCTAATATTATTGTGTTGTGGTTTATTTGATTTCTGGAATTGAGAAGGATTTGTTTGATGTACATGGATAAGTCACTGTTTGGGGCATAGATATTTATGATTGGTGTATGTTGCTGATATATGCTTCCCTTAAGCTGTATGAAATGTCCTTCTTTATCCTTTCTGACTAACTTTGCCTTGAAGTGCACATTATCTGAAATGAGGATAGATACTCCAGCTTTTTTGCTCTGTCCATGTGCATGGTATGTTTTTTCCATCCTTTCACCTTTAGTCTGTTGGTATCTCTTTCTATGAGATGAGTCTCTTGCAGGCAGCATATTGTTGGATTTTCTTTTTAATCCAAACTCTCAGTCTATGTCTTTTGATTGATGAGTTCAGGCCATTAACATTCAGGGATATTATTGAGATATGATTTGTATTTCCAGTCATTTGGCTTATTTATTTATTTATTTATTTATTTGTTTAATGTGGTACTGAGTATTTTTTTAATTATAAACAAATGGGATACATGTAGTTTCTCTGTTTGTACATGGCGTAAAGGCATACCATTTGTGTAATCATAAATTTACATGGGGCAATGTTGTTTGATTCATTCTGTTATTTTTTTCCTTCCCCCCCACCCATCCCACCACTCTTTTCCCTCTATACAGTCCTTTCTTCCTCCATTCTTGTCCCCCTCCCTAACCCTAACTCTAACCCTAACACTAACCGCTCACACCCCCCCATTATGTGTCATCATCCACTTATTAGCGATATCATTCATCCTTTGGTTTTTTGAGATTGGCTTATCTCACTTAGCATGATATTCTCCAATTGCATTCATTTGCCTGCAAATGCCATAATTTTATCATTCTTTATGGCTGAGTAATATTCCACTGTATATATATATCACAGTTTCTTTATCCATTCATCAATTGAAGGACACCTAGGTTGGTTCCACAATCTGGCTATTGTGAACTGAGCAAAATGAAAATTGATGTGGCTGTATCTCTGTAGTATGCTGATTTTAAGACCTTTGGATATAGGCCAAGGAGTGGGATAGCTGGGTCAAATGGTGGTTCCATTCCAAGTTTTCTAAGGAGTCTCCACACTGCTTTCCAGAGTGGCTGCACTAATTTGCAGCCCCACGAGCAATGTATGAGTTGACCTTTCTCCCCATATCCTCGCCAACACCTATTGTTGCTTGTATTCTTGAAAATCGCCATTCTAATTGTGGTGAAATGGAATCTTTGGGGGTTTTGATTTGCATTTCTCTTATTACTAGAGATGTTGAACATTTTTCTGTATGTTTGTTGATTGCTTGTAGATCTTCCTCTGAGAAGTGTCTATTCATTTCCTTAGCCCATTTGTCGATTGGATTATTTGCATTCTTGGGGTAGAGTTTTTTGAGTTCTTTATAGATTCTGGAGATTAGTGCTCTATCTGAAGTATGATTGGCAAAGATTTTCTCCCACTCTGTAGGCTCTCTCTTCACATTGCTGATAGTTTCCTTTGCTGAGAGAAAGCTTTTTAGTTTGAATCTATCCCAGTTATTAATTCTTGCTTTTAATTCTATGGGAGTCCTGTTGAGGAACTCTGGTCCTAAGCTGACATGTTGAAGATCTGGACCTACTTTTTATTCTATAAGATGCAAGGTATCTGGTCTGATTCTGAGGTCCTTAATCCATTTTGAGTTTAGTTTCGAGCATGGTGAGAGATATGGGTTTAGTGTCATTCTGTTGCATATGGATTTCCAATTCTCCCAGCACCATTTGTTGAAGAGGCTATCTTTTCTCCATTGCATATTTTTGGCCCCTTTGTCTAGTATGAGAAAATTGTATTTATTTGGGTTTGTTTCCGTGTCCTCTATTCTGTACCATTGATCCACCTTTCTAATTTGGTACCAATACCATGCCGTTTTTGTTACTCTTGCTTTGTAGTAGAGTTGAAGATCTGGTATTGCGATACCCCCTGCTTCACTCTTTCTGCCAAGGATTGCTTTAGCTATTCTGGGTTTTTTATTCTTCCAGATAAATTTCATAATTGCTTGCTCTATTTCTGTAAGGTACATCTTTGGGATTTTAAATGGAATTGCATTGAATCTGTATAGCACTTTTGGTAGTATGGCTATTTTGGCAATATTAATTCTTCCTATCCAAGAACATGGGAGATCTTTCCATCTTCTAAGGTTTTCTTTAATTTATTTCTTTAGTGTTCTGTAGTTCTCTTTGTAGAGGTCTTTCACTGCTTTTGGCTTTTGTGAGATTGATTCCCAAGCATTTTATTTTTTTGATGCTATTGTGAATGGGGTAGTTTTCCTAATTTCTCTTTCTGAAGATTCATCACTTATGTATAAAAATGCCTTAGATTTATGTGCATTGATCTTATATCCCACTACTTTACTGAATTAACTTGTTAGATCTAAAAGTTTTCTGGTGGAATTTCCTGGTTCCTCTAAGTATATAATCATATCATCAGCAAATAGGGATAGTATGAGTTCTTCTTTTCCTATTTGTATTCCTTTAATTTCTTTGGTCTGTCTAATTGCTCTGACTAGAGTTTCAAGGAGGTAGGTCCGGACCCCTGGGAACATTGCAGAGGAAGATAGCCCAGCCCAGGTGGTAGTTGTAGATTGAGGGGAACCTCTAGGAGGGGAACTGACCAGTGAGACCTCCCCACCGGGTGAGTCTTCCCTGCCGGGTGAGGTTTTCCCACAAGAACGGTAAAACCAGAGACACAGGCACAAACAGGCCTTGCCTCAGCCCTTAGCCTAGTTCCCCTTTGCATGACCATTGGTCAACAAGTGGAGGCCCCTCTGCCCACTAGCATGAAATTTACCCCACCTGAGGTTCACCACCCCTAGAGAGGCAGCTTCTTCGTGGAGCTCTACATTATCAACTTCCTCCAAGTCTTCAGGCTACTGAAGGATAAGAGGGGATATACTAGCAATCTTCAGGGACATTATAAGTCAGTAGAGGAAATCTGCAATATCTTAATGACCCACTGATTCCTGAACAATGTGAGAAAACAAGGGAAGAAAATGCCCCAAACAAATCTAGATGCTACATCAATAAAATCCAACGACAGCATGGCAGAAGAAATGACAGAAAGGGAGTTCAGAATGTACATAATTAAAATGATCAGGAAGCAAATGATGAGATAAAAGAGCAAATGCAGGCATTGAATGATGAGATGAAAGAGCAAATGCAGGCATTGAATGATAGCACCAATCGACAGTTAAAAGAGCAAATACAGGAAGCAAAAGATCATTTCAATACAGAGTTAGAGATATTGAAAAAAAAAACAGAAATCCTTGAAATGAAGGAAACAATAAACCAAATTAAGAACTCCATAGAAAGCATAACCAATAAGATAGAACACCTGGAAGACAGAACCTCAGATATTGAAGACAAAATATTTAATCTTGAAAACAAAGTTGAACAAAGAGAGAAGATGGTAAGAAATCATGAACAGAATCTCCAAGAACTATGAGATATCATGAAAAGGCCAAATTTGAGAATTATTGGGATTGAGGAAGTCTTAGAGAAACAAACCAAAGGAATGAACAATCTATTCAATGAAATAATATCAGAAAATTTCCCAAATCTGAAGAATAAAATGGAAAATCAAGTTCAAGAGGCTTATAGGACTCCAAATACACAAAATAACAACAGAGTTATTTTTGTTTTTTGACATGACTTGTTTTCTCCTTCATTTGGCTATGCCTTTAGGCTAGTTCCTCCCTTTGCTGATTTGCATCACTGTTTTTCATCTCTTCCTCATGGAATTTTTTGCTGAGAATGTTCTGTAATGCTAACTTTCTTTTTGTGAATTCTTTCAGTTTTTGTTTATCCTGGAAAGATCTTATTTTATTATCAAATCTGAAGGTAAGTTTTGCTGGGTATAAGATTCTTGGTTGGCAAGACCTTTGTTTCAGGTCTTAATATATGTCGTTCCAGACCCTTCTAGCTTTTAGGGTCTGGATTGAAGAATCTGCTGATATGCTTATTGATTTCCCCCTGAATGTAATTTGATTCTTTTCTCTCACAGCCTGTAAAATTCTGTCTTTATTTTGTATGTTAGTTATTTTCATATTAATATTTTTGGTGTGGGTTGTAATTTTGTGTATTTGGACTTCTATAAGCCTCTTGTACTTGATTTTCAATTTCATTCCTCAGATTTGGGAAAATTTCTGATATTTTTTAATTGAATAGATTGTTCATTCCTTTGGTTTGTTTCTCTAAGCCTTCTTCAATCCCAATAATTCTCAGATTTGGCCTTTTCATGATATCCCATAATTCTTGTAGATTCTGTTCATGATTTCTTACCATCTTCTCTGTTTGGTTAACTTTGTTTTCAAGATTAAATATTTTTTCTTCAATGTCTGAGGTTCAGTCTTCCAGGTATTCTATTCTATTGGTTATTCTTTCTATGGAGTTTTTAATTTGGTTTATTGTTTTCTTCATTTCAAGGATTTCTGTTTTATTTTTTCAGTATTTCTAACTCTTTATTAAAATTATCTTTTGCTTCCCATATTTGCTCTTTTAACTCTTGATTGGTGTGATCATTTAATGCCTGCATTTGCTCTTTCATTTCATCCTGCAATGCCTTCCTTTGATCTTTCATCTCCTTGTCTGATTCTCTGATTGTTTTAGTTATGTACATCCTGAACTCTCTTTCTGACATTTTTTCTGCCATGCTGTCATTAGGTTTTATTGATATAGTATCTAGGTTTTTTTGGGACATTTTCTTCCCTTGTTTTCTCATATTGGTCAGATATCAGTGGGACTCAGATATTGCAGATTTCCTCTTTGGCTTCTTTTGTCCCTGTAGTTTTCCAGTATATCACCTCCCAGCCTTCAGTAGCCTGAAGTCTTGGGGGAACTTGATAATGCAGTGCTTCCAAAGAAAGCTGTCCCTGGGTCACTGGTGGATGCGGGATTGAGGTATGGGTATGCTTGGAAAGACTCTCACTAGGTGAGCCTCCTCTGGGAAGCCTACTGTGGACCAGGCCTGCAACCTGATGGAGCCAGGCTGCTCAGGAAAGTCTCAGGCCCCCTTCCCTCATCCAAGAATCTGCCTGCACACCTGACTGGGGCCCACCTGTAGGTACTGGACGTGTGTGGAAAGCCTCTCACTGGGTGGGTCTGCTCCAAGAAGCTGGCTGTGAAACAGGCCTGCCACCTGCCTGCTCAGGAAAGCCTCTTGTCACCCTGTCTTGTTCCAAGAATCTGTCTGAGGACTGGGACCCATTGCTGGGTGCGGGACTTGGGACTGGGTGTGCTTGGAAAGCCTCTCACTAGGCAGGTTTGCTCAGAAAAACTGGCTGTGTGCCGGGCCTGCCGCAGGATGGAGCCAGGTTGCTCAGGAAAGACTTTCACTAACCTGCCTTGGTCCAAGAAGCTGTATGAGGACCAGGACCCACTACTGGGTGTGGGACTTGGGGCTGGGTGTGCTTGGAAAGCCTCTTACTAGGTGGGTCTGCTTGAGGAAGCTGGCTGTGGGCTGGGCCTGATGCTGGATGGAGCCTGGCTGCTCAGGAAAGGCTCTTGCCACCCTGCCCTGGTCCAAGAAGCTGCCTGTGGACTGGACTGGGACCCACCACTTGGGGCTGGGTGTGCATGGAAAGCCTCTCACTGGGCAGTTCTGCTCCAAGAAGCTAGCTGTGGAATGGGCCTGCTGTTTGGGCCGAACTTCACCCAGTGGGATTGACTCACACAGCATGTCTGAGTTGGTCTTTGTCTCTCAGTACCTCCCCTTCTTGAATCCTGACTTCTGGAGCGACAGGAGATGCAGTCACCCTCTAGTTTGCCATCTTGTCTCTACAAGTAGTTTTGGTTTTAAGAAAATCCCACATGCTGTTTTTCTATAACATTTTCTACAATTAATTTATGAAATAATTACTAATTCAATTCATAAAATATATTAGGTTACTTTCATATTTGTTTCTAAAATCATTATCAGTTTACTTGTCTGGTATGTCTAGTAATAATTTTTGAAATATGGATATCCATATTTAAAATATTATCCTCTACAAAAAATGCAGAACAATTAACTGTCAGAAATTTTATACATATGTTTTGTGTATATATATGTGTGTGTGTGTGTGTGTGAAATTTTTTGCTTCATTAAGTTTGAGAGAGAGAAAGATATTGTTCTTTTCATTCTTAAGTCTCTGGTTTAGTCTTTCTTGCTTTCAGATAAGTATCTGTTTATCTGTTTTATGGAGTTGATCCCTGATTGGAATGCTCATCTTTGTCCCCAGAGATTTTAGAAAAATTCACTCTGTTCTCAGGCAGCTTTCCTTCTTGGTTGTCTGTCCCAAATAGCTTTATAATTTTGCAGATGGTTCAATGGGAAAGCAATCCCTGAGTCTATCTCAGTATTCTATCCATCCATTTTTATTCCTCAGGACACTAATTTAACCTTTTCTTCTTCATAAGACAATCACATCTCTGATAGTTTTTCTGAACCTACCAGAATGTTTATTTCAAAGCCTGAATTCTCCACATATTTCCTCTCTGCCACATTTCCTTATTCTTAAGTAGCAATAAAAAGTCTTAGTTGAGCCCTTTGAAGCCCCCATCTGTGTTATTTATGTGCCTCTGCAATACAGATTACATCTGCCCTATTGTCTGTATAAACAAATGCATTTTTATAAACTAGCTGTCCTAGTCACTCCTGAGGGACTGCTTAGTCTAATCTAAACTATGGTAACATACCTGTGGGAGAAATTTAAGGCAACAAAATTTACATTTTAAAATGCAATAGTGAAATTACAATGCTTTAATCTATTGATAAATATTCACTTTGTATTATGAATACTCTTTAAAACTCAGTTATGAAGCAATATCTAAGCTTTATATGTCTATAGATTATATGTAGGTATCATTATTCTTGGAAAAGGATATTCAATAAAGTCAAGATATAAAATCACCATAAATTATCAAGATAATTTCAATTAATTATCAATTTGATTGTAGGTGATCAGATTTGAAAAAATTTGTCAAGACTATTAGAAGAATGAACATGAGAACCTACACAGGAAATAATATAAAAAGATATTTTATATTGAAAAACTATCCCTGTTAGGCATTAAGATACATCAGTTATTGCAGTAGTGTGATGGCAGAGATCACATAAGCAGAATGAACTTGAATTCAAGAATGCTATTTACACAAAAAATGGCACAGTAATTTTTTCAAGTTTGATATTTCAATTAATAGAAGTAATTAAGTATTATAAAATGTAATAAATATCAACTCTTATATACTATGCTTCAGACATGAACCAAAATTATACATACATAAAATAAGAAAAAGAAAAAAAACAAAGTTCCTATGCACTGTAGAAGAGAAAAATATCTCATTTATTTGTAAATTGGCACAGTTTAGACTTTTAGTTCAATACTCAAAAACTAGAAACAATTATGGAAAATATATTTTGAGTAATAAAAAATTAAAATATATTGTGAGGAGCAACCAAATTGAACAATGTGAGAATGGTCCAAATATTAAAAAGAATGCAGAGTAATACTAATCTTTAAAAAGAACTTATATATCCTTAGTAACAAGAAGGAAAGATAAGACAAGGTCTCAATATCTAAACATAGCTGAACTTGAGGTTGTACAAAAGCAGAAAGTGAAGGCTAATGCATAATTTTATTGAAAGTCTACCAACACACACACACACACACACACACACACACACACACACACACAGAACCTGTAGACAAAAGGTAGAGACTCATTCGTTCTAATCCCTTCAGGAAATTTTCATACAATTATTAATTGATTACAAAGAAAAACAAAACCAAATTTTAGAGGTAGGTATCAAACTGCCAATTTCAGCACTACATGGGATAATTGACCTCATACCAATAGAGAAGTAGGCTCATATCACACTATAAAAAGCAATGCCATAGAAGTTCTATTTAGATAATTCCACCTTAAAAGGCAGAATGCTTATTCTTCCCAAGTCCACATGGAACAATTCTTATGCTGGAGAATGTGTTGCATCATCAAATAAGCCTCAATAAATTAAAGGAATCTAAATAATACAATTTTTGTATCCAAACATAATAAGATCAATCAAATGAATAGTACTGGTGCTAAAAAATGTCAAATCCTACAACACTTTTCAAAATAACCAGTGACTGAAGAATAATTCATATCATCAATTAAACATTTTAAGATGAATGAAACAAAAACAAAACCGAGGAGCATATAAAATTTATAGCATGAGGTTTGAAATGAATTCAGTACTCATTTCAAAAGCAGAGCTTAAAGGAAAATGAATTCTATAAATTCATATATTAAAAAAAGAATTATCAAACCAGTAACCTAAATTTCCACCATAAGAAGTAGTCAAAAAGGACATAAGAAGAATCCTGGAGCAAGCTGAATCTAGAAAAAAAGAAAGTTGAGAACAAAAATAAATAGTATAAAATATAAAGAAGAAATTTAATAATGCAAAACTTGGTTTGTTGAAGGAAAGTTCAAAACTTAAACATGAATAATTTTCTAGAAAGAAGATACTAAAATTACTAAAATCAGGAGAAATTGTAACTACAGACTTATGTTAAGAAAAAATTTAAGAAAAGGAATATTTGGAAAAATGTTTCTAACAAAGTAAAAAATAAGATGAAAGGGAAAAAAGTCCTAGTAAGAGATGAAATACTAAAAAAGACAGAAGAAATAGGAGGACATACAAGGTCCAAAAATACAGAGCATGAAATGATAACAAAATATTTTCTCAAAAAATAAGCCTATGTCCCAACTATTTTACTAGTGAATAAACAATAGCAAAATAGAAATAATACCTTACAAAGTATTCCAAAAACAAAAAAAATCAAAATGAAGCAGAATATGTCCCAAATCAGTACATGTTAATAAAACCCTCATGACAAAATCAAAGACATCCCAAACAATCTTAAAATACAGATAAACATTAATAAAACTTTGCCAATGATGTCTAAAAGAATACTAAACACAATGAGCAACAAAATGATTATAAGTGAAGGTGAAATGGAATTAATCATAGGAAAGAAAATTTATTTTCACATTGAACAATCAAAACAGTAACTTATGCTATGGAATAAAATTTTCCCCCAATAATCCTCCATGTAAGTGGATATAGAAATTCTAGCACATAATTTAGATTATATTAGGATCTAGGCATTCTAGGATGAAATTTATATAAGAGAGATCATAAATGTGGGTTTTAATTAAAAAGATTGGCAGTCTCCCAAGAAGTGTTCTAGAATTCTTCTTTATGTTTGAATGTCTATGCCAAGGAAAGACCAACTGAGACATAATGAAAGAGTGTCAGTATGAAACTCAAAAAGGGAGACCTCACCAGACAATAAACAAGGTGGTGTTTTGACCTTTGTCTTTTATTTTATCCTCGATAACTATAAAAAAATAAATTATTGTTGCCTAAGACACCTCAACTAAGGCATTTGTTATTGCAACCCCAGATGACAAAGACACCATATTGATAGAATTAAAGGTAAATAAACATCATGTAAACAGAGACAGAAAAAGTGCTTGTTGAGTTCCAGCATTTATTCATGATAAAAAATAAATGAACACATTAGGAATAGAAGTAAAATTCCACAAATAGAAGATACTTAAAAAAACAGTCTCACATAATTCCCCTTCTGAGCCCTGTGACACTCAAATAATATTCTTATTGTTCTTTTTTAGAAACTGACATATCACTGTGGCCACTATACTGACATTATGTCCTCACTGTGATCTTTGACACTCATCTTATTTTCTAAAATGTCTTTGGACACTTCCATTTATCTTCACTGGTGCCTCTGATACTCACCTAATTTCCTCACTTGATGTGTGACATTCACATGATATCCTCACTGTGAGTCTGAAAGTCACATAATATCCCCACATGATCTCTGACAATCACACAATGTCCTTACTGTGACCTCTTATAATTACAGTAAAACCTCACTGGTACCTCTGTTACTTATGTAATACCCTCACTTTGGATTATGACATTTACAAAATATCCTCACTAGACCTCTGACACTTATGCAATATCCTCACTTTGACCACTGATGCTCAAATAATAACCTCCCTGTGATCTCAGACACTCATATTATGCACTCAATTTGACCTCTGACACAGACATTACATCCTTAATTAGATATAATGACACATAATATTATCAATGTTACCTATGACACATAATAACTATACTGTGACTTCTGGCACACACATAATACCCTCACTGTACCCTCTGACACTCACATTAATCCCCAATTCTGGTCTCTGACAATCACATAATACACATATTTTGATCTCAGACACAGACTACTACCACTCTGGTCTCTGTCACTCACATAATATCACACTGTGTCCTCTGAAAGTCACATAAATATTATCACTGGGTCCTCTGACACACATAAAATATTCTCACTTTGACCTCTTGAGATTGACATAATACCCTAATTGTGATGTCTGAAATGGATATATCCTCTCAATGAATTCTTACACTCAAAATGTCATCATTTAGGTCTCTGATACTGACACAGTATCCTTATTCTAACCTGTGATACTCACATAACACCCACAGATTGGTCTCCTAAACTCACATATTTCAATGTGATTTGTCATGCACATAGTACCTTTTTGTGACCTGAGATACTCACATCATGCTTGCAATGTACCTTCTGGCACTCATATAATTTCCACATTTGGTCTCTGATATTCATATAATATATTCAATTGGCCTGTGACACTCACATACTATTCTAATTGTGACCTCTGTCACTCACTTAATATACTCACTTTTGGCCCTGATATTCACATAATATCCTCACTTCGCACCTGACACTCACAAAATGCCATCACTATTACCTCAACACTCATAATACCCTCAATGTGGCCTCTAATACTCACCAAATACCTTCAATTTGGCCTTATGCACTCACAATATAATTGTCACCTATGATGCTCACATAATACACTCACTGTCATCCAAGACAGTCACTGTGACTTAGGACACTCATAATATCCTCAAGCTGCTCCCTGATGTGACTAAATATTCTCACTATGGCCACTGACACCCACATAATTTCCACAGTGTTGTCCCTGTGATTGACAGTATATTCCAACTGTAGCCTTTGACACTCATACAGTATCCTTTCTGGGACAGTTGCCACTCACATAATATCCTCATTTTGTTCTGACACTCATATAATACCATCACTGTGGCCTCTGACACTTACATAATATACACAATTAAACCTCTGACATTTGCTTAGTACCCTCACTCTGGCCTCTGAAATTCACAAAAGATCATTACAGTGGTCTCTGAAATTCACATAATATCCTCAATGAGGCCGCTGATATTAGTATAATACCCTCACTGTTGTGGCCAATAAAACTCACATAATTGCCTCACTGTAGCCTCTGACTCTCACATAATATCATCACTCTTACCACTGACACATAATATTCTCAATGTGACCACTGTGACCACTGTCACTCATTGAGTATTTTCCCAGAGGCCTCTGATATTTAGTAAACACGATCTGGCCTCTGACACTGATATAATGTCATCAGTGTGTCCTCAGACATTTATATAAAATCCTCTCTGTGCCTTCTGACACACAATATCCTCACTATGGTCTCTGACTCTCACATTATATTCTGTGTCCTCTGACACTCACGTAATACACTTACTGTTGCCATGAAAATCACATAATACCTTCCCTTGGTCTGACTCAAAAAATTCCCTCACTGTTTCCTTGATACTCACATTAAAACCTGATTATGGTCTCTGACACTCACATATAAACCTCAATGTGGTCTCTGACTTTCACATAAAATCTTCAGTGTGACCTCTGAAATTGACATAGTAACATGTGACTTCTCAAACTCACATAATAGCCTCAATTTGAACTATGACAATCACATAATATCCTCACTATGAATAATTACATGCACATAATGTTCATACTGTAACCTCTGACTTTTACATAATACTTTTCCTCTGGTCTCTGAAAAATATAAAATTTCCTCCATGTGGCCTCTTGAACTCACATTACACCCTCACTCTGACATCTGACACTTAAATAAAGTCCTTATCTGCTCTCTGACATTTATATAATATCCTTACTCTGACCTCAGGTTCTCACATAGTATTCTTACTCTGACTGCTAATCCTGACAAACTGTAAGCCACTGTAGCCACTGAAATCCAGATATTACCCTCACTCTGGCTTCTGACACATAATATCATCACTCTGGCAGCTCACATTCACATAATATCTTTAGTCTGCCTACCAACACTCACATAACACCTTCACAATGCCTCTGACACTCTGGTTATTACCTCACTAGAGCCACAGACAGAGAATATCCTTATGTGGTCTATGACACTTACTTATCCTCATTCTGGTCCCTTTTGCATAATATTCTCCCTTGACCTCTAACACTTACATAATAACTTCACTGCAGCCTAAAATGCTCACAAAGTATTTCCCATGTGAACTCTCACATTCATATACAATCCTCACTTGACCACTTTTGAAAAATACAATTTATTTTTAAAGGTTAACATGCAAATTACAGAAAAAATAAAAATGAATGTGCAAAACAGTTATTAATTTGTGAGCAACTTACTTGGACATGCCTGCCAGATCATGAGTATACATAAACAACAGCACATTTTATGTGACTGAGATCATTGTGAGTATCATGCTTTTCCACACATGAATATTCACCAAAACAAAATCTAATACCTACCTCATTTGTCCACTTACATACACATAATATCATAACTCTGACACAAGAAACTCACAAAAATACCCTCACTCTGACCTCTGACACTCTTATAATGTTTAAATTTGACCTTTCACATTAACATAATATCCTCACTGTGGAGCATGACATTCACATAATATACTCACTGTGACTGAAAATATTAATACCATTAATTTGACTGCTGACACTCATATAATATCCTTTAGTATGCATTGTGTCCTTTAGTATTAACATAATATTCATATATTAGAATTTATAACTAATACAGTAGTTATCCTTTGGCTTTTAATGCCAACATATTATCAATCATTTTACATCCAAAATTAAGAGATTCCCAGAGTCCTTTCAAATTTATGTAATATGGAATATGTGGCCTCTTAAACTCATATAAAAACTGTCCTGTGGTGCTGGGTTTGAGGCTTACTGTTAGAGCACTTGTCTAGCACAAGTGAGGCACTGGGTTCAATCCTGAGCAACACATAAATAAATAAAATTAAATTTTTAAAAATTCTGTTATTTTTAAACTGTCCCTTGTTCTTTCTACACTGATATTATAATCATATTATAGCATTAAAACTGCTGTAATCACTAATCTCTGGCTGTTCATACTAAAATAATTTCCATTCTACAAAATCTAAACTAAGAGAATAGCTGACTGACTTGGTACCCTCAATAAGAATGTGATAAATTTGTTGTACCCTCTAAAACTAATAGCTTCCATGTGGTCTTTAATGCTAAAGAAATATTCTTACTATTCCATATTAAACTAATATAGTAGATTCCCTGGGACCTTAAAGATAATTATAATATCATTAGTGACCATCTAAAACACATATAATAACTCCCCTGTAGACTTCAATAATAATACAATATTTCTATTTTGGTTGTTCCATATTGTTGTTTTTTTAATAGTATATGCATACAATAGCATGGAAAACTATACAAGAGCTTTTCTGTTCTTTAATATTGATATAATTTGTCTGATATTACAACATCAGAAATGGATATCACAGTCATTCACAGTACTCAAATACTAATGTAATATCCAAACAATAGTATCAAATATGAATATAGAAGCTGTGCTGTGGCCTCTAAATCTAATATGTTATTAAATAGCCTAGCATCTAAAATGAATATACTAGCTTCCCTCTACCTTGAAATACTAATATGACCTCCATATTATCACCTAAAAACCCAATGAAATATATATCCTGTAGAATTTAATTTTTCAATATGCCATCTTTTTCAGAAAACCTGAAACCAATATAATAACTTACTTGTGGATTTTAATATTCATTTAATATCCTTGATATAACATCTAAAACTAGTAAACAGGTGTTCAGTAGCATTTAACATTAGCATATTTATATCATACAACCTTATGTTAATAAATTACCTGCATTTTTGACATTAAATAATTTTTATGAGTTATCATTATCAATAAAATTTTTGTGTTAACTACTATGTTGATTTTAATCCTAAGATGATATGCATACTTGAGTTTCTAAAAATGACCTAAAGGTTTATTTGTGACTTTTAATACTAATATGATATCTTTACTATGACATATCAAACTGATATGATAAATTCCTTTTAAAATTGATGTAATATTCATACTATAGGAAGTACATACACCTAATATAATAATGGCACTGAGGTTTCAATACTATTACATTATCCATAGTATAGCATTTAATATTAACATAATAGCTTCTACAGACCTTGGATATTGATAGAAGAGGTGTGCAGTAACATCCAAAACAAATAAAATAGTTGTTATGTAGTCTATTATGCAAAAATATCATAATAAAACACCACAAGATAATGCAATATCTATCCTTAGTTATTAATAGTAATGTCAATACTAAATCATCCAAAAGTGATATAAGAGTTGTCCTGTGAACTGTAGTTCTATTATAGAATCCATACTATTATAGAATTCTCATGACTAGGGCTGCTCTTCATGACCTTCACTGGCAGCAAGCAGAGATGTAAGACAGAGCACTAACTGGAACCAGGATGCAAGTTATCAACAGGCTCCATTAGAAACAATCCATAGGCAGTAACTAAAAGAGTTCAGAAGGAAGCTGATCAAGTCACATAAAAAGCATGGTCTTTGTTCCACTTCTCTCAGAGGAAACTGTCACCAATAATGAAACTACAATGAAACATTCCTCAGTCATATACAGCATTCCATGCCACCTGGGATTTGACCCTTCAGATCTGAGTTGCAGTCTTGCACCTGAGACCAACCAAGTGGCACTTAAGTCCCATGATCTCTTTGTCAGGATCACCATACCCTGAGTACACAGCTGCAGAAATGAGACATGAGGAGGGACACATGTAGCCTGCACTGCCTTGCTGCTCCTTGCTTACAAAGACCAGAAGGCAAAGCCTGTGGGTTATGTTTCCAAGGTGCCTCAATTTCACACTGACATTGATTGTTCTGGGCTTCACATTGTGTCTTTAATTACTGTATTTTCCTAATTTGGATTTCAGTACAGAAACTGTGGTCATAATATACCACTTTAAATTTTTTATTTTGTCTACATTAGTTTAGCTGTCAGAAAAATCATGATTTTAAAAGAGTGCATGTTCTAGTGATTTTTCTACTGAGACTTAGGTACAATACTTCTTTTTCTTGGATGCTCTTCTTAGAAAGGGAATAGTACAGCCCTCAGGGCTTGGTGCCTCTGTGTTTGGATCTGGTGATTCTGTGCTTCAGAGTGTGAAAATCAGGACTGGGACAACTGGGTACACAACCATGTTGAGGATATTGGTAGAAAGATGTATTGGGGCAAGGGACTAACACTCAGGTAGGCTTTATTGATATACTAGTTCATGGGACTTCTTCGTAAAGACAGTGAATCTGTTTCCAGTGGAATCACACCCCTCTGTAACCCAGGGTTCATCACCCCTTTTCTGTGATTTCTTTATTCTCCTCTTTTGGAGAATTAAAGAAAGATCCCAACAAATCAATGTTTAGGCATTTTCCAAGAGTGGTAAATGAAGAGAAATTATCACTAGCTGACCTTGTTAGCTTAAAGGCTTTTTACAGTGACTTGAAAACTGACTGAACTTCTGCTCATTTCATGGTCCTATGAGGCATGCCAAGGCTCATACAGGGCTCTTTCTCCTTCCTGAAGAAACTTAGTAGATAGGGAATGTTATCACATTATGCCATAATATCATTAGATGATTACCTACAGGAGCAGGAGATAAGAGGGGAGAATTTTCCTTTACTTTGATTTTTACAAGCTTAAAAAACAGGGACTATTTCCTTTTTTCAAATACACTGTTGACTCAGGGCTTACCAAACTCAGCACCATTCAGACTTCCAGGTCTTCCTTGTGGTGATCCTCCCCATTTGTTGTTCCCCAGTAAATTTCAAGGAACACAGAAGCATTCAGCAATGTCCTATCCTGGGAGACCTCCCACAGGGGGGATTGCGCATATGAGTATTGATATTCAAGTCTTTCCAAGCCAGTGGTCTATCTTCAGACTCTCATCTTTGCAGAAAGGTAATGAGAAGCCAATTTGTTCTGTGTGCACAAGCAAGATGGTTCTAAGCTTTTGAGATGGTTTGCTAATTTTTTATGTTTCTTAAGAGAAGACAAGGAGATCCGCTTCTTGTGTCCATTCAAAAGTGGGCACAGGGCACTCAGTGAACCTGCATTAGATTAATGAATATCCACTGAAGAGAGTGGTTACCTAGTTCCTTTCCACTTTTCAAAAACAAATTGTCAGTCCTTCTCTCTGCTCCAGTAACCTTAGCTATTGAATAAATATTGCCTTCTGAGTGGGTTTTTTGTTCTTCTATTGGAGTCTTCTTTCCAAATTTTAGTTAGAAGAATAGAAAGAAACTGTCTTGATCTACATACAAAAAAGGTACCTGCTATGACATTGAAAGAAGCAATGCAGACATTCCATAACAAAATAAAGAAAGAGAATTCCACTCCAATGTTTAAAACCATGATATTGAACAAAGGTTTGGAAATTTCACACCATCAATTTTTCTTGATAAAAATTGCATTCATGAATTTTATTTTATTTTATTATTTTATTTAGTTTTTTTATTATTGTAAACAAATGGGATATATGTCATTTCCCTATTTGTACATGGAGTCAAGGTATACCATTTGTGTAATTATAAATTTACATAGGGTAATGTTGTTTGATTCATTCTGTTATTTTTCTTCCCTTCCCCCACCCATCCCACCCCTCCTACCCCACTTTTCCCTCTATACAGTCCTTCCTTCCTCCATTTTTGCCACCCTCCTTAGCCCTAACCCTAAAACTAACCCTTACCCTAATGCTAATCCATCCCACCCCCCATTATATGTCCTCATCTGCTTATCAGCGAGATTATTCATCCCTTAGTTTTTTGAGATTGGCTTATCGCACTTAGCATGATATTCTCCAATTTTATCCATTTGCCTGCAAATGGCATAATTTTATCATTCTTCATGGCGGAGTAATATTCCATTGTATATATATATGCCACAGTTTCTTTATCCATTAATCAACTGAAGTGCATCTACGTTGGTTCCACAATCTGGCTATGGTGAATTGAGGAGCAACAAACATTGATGTGGCTGTATCTCTGTAGTATGCTGATTTTAAGACCTTTGGATATAGGCCAAGGAGTGGAATAGCTGGGACACATGGTGGTTCCATTCCAAACTTTCTGAGGAATCTCCATACTACTTTACAGAGTGGCTGCACTAATTTGCAACCCACCAGCAATGTATGAGAGAACCTTTTTCCACACATCCTCACCAACACCTATTGTTACTTGTGTTCTTGATAAACGCCATTCTAATTGGGGTGAAATGAAAACTTAGGGTAGTTTTGATTTGCATTTCTCTTATTACTAGAGATGTTGAACTTTTTTTCATATAAATGTTGATTGCTTGTATATCTTCTTCTGTGAAGTGTCTGTTTATTTCCTTAGCCCATTGGTTGATTGGATTATTTGTATTCTTGGTGTAGAGTTTTTTGAGTTCTTTATATATTCTGGAAATTAGTGCTGTATCTTAAGTATGAGTGGCAAATATTTTCTCC
>NW_025920382.1:92104-117397 GCF_902686445.1 Sciurus carolinensis
CTGTGGCATATATATACAATGGAATATTACTCCACCATGAAGAATGATAAAATTATGGCATTTGCAGGCAAATGGATAAAATTGGAGAATATCATGTTAAGTGAGATAAGCCAATCTCAAAAAACTAAATGACGAATAATCTCGCTGATAAGCGGATGAGGACATATAATGGGGGGTGGGAGGGTTTAGCGTTAGGATTAGGGTTAGGTTTAGGGTTAGGAATAAGGAGGGTGGCAAGAATGGAGGAAGGAAGGACTGTATAGAGGGAAAATTGGGGTGGGAGGGGTGGGATGGTGGCAGGGAAGGGAAAATAATAACAGAATGAATCAAACAACATTGCCCTATGTAAATTTATGATTACACAAATGGTATGCCTTGACTCCATGTACAAATAGAGAAACAACATGTATCCCATTTGTTTACAATAATAAAAAAATAAATAAATAAAAAATAAAATAAAATAAAATTCATGAATGCAATTTTTATCAAGAAAAAATGATGGTGTGAAATTTCCAAACCTTTGTTCAATATCACGGTTTTAAACATTGGAAAGGAATTCTCTTTCTCTATTTCTTTATGGAATGTCTGCATTGCTTCTTTCAATGTCATAGCAGGTCACTTTTTTGTGTGTTGATCAAGACAGTTTCTTTCTATTCTTCTAACTAAAATTTGGAAAGAAGACTCCAGTAGAAGAACAAAAAACCAGCTCAGAAGGCAATATTTATTCAATAGCTAAGGTTACTGGAGCAGAGAGAAGGACTGACAATTCATTTTTGAAAAGTGGAAAGGAACTATGTAACCACTCTCTTCAGTGGATACTCATTAATATAATGCAGATTCACTGAGTGCCCTGTGCCCACTTTTGAATGGACACAAGAAGCGGATCTCCTTGTCTTCTCTTAAGAAACATCACAAATTAGCAAATCATCTCAAAGGCTTAGAATCATCTTGCTTGTGCTCACAGAACAAATTGGCTTCTCATTACCTTTCTGCAAAGGTGAGAGCCTGAAGATAGACCACTGGCTTGGAAAGACTTGAATATCAATACTCACATGCGCAATCCCCCCTGTGGGAGGGCTCCCAGGATAGGGCATTGCTGAATGCCTCTGTGTTCCTTGAAATTTACTGGGGAACAACAAATGGGGAGGATCACTACAAGGAAGACCTGGAAGTCTGAATGGTGCTGAGTTTGGTAAGCCCTGAGGCAACAGTGTATTTGAAAAAAGGAAATAGTCCCTTTTTTTTAAGCTTGTAAAAATTAAAGTAAAGGAAAATTCTCCTCTCTTATCTCCTGCTCCTGTAGGTATTCATCTTATGACATTATGTCATTATGTGATAACATTCCCTATCTACTAAGTTTCTTCAGGAAGGAGAAAGAGCCCTGTATGAACCTTGGCATGCCTCATAGGACCATGAAATGAGCAGAAGTTCAGTCAGTTTTCAAGTCACTGTAAAAAGGCTTTAAGCTAAAAAGGTCAGCTAGTGATAATTTCTCTTCATTTACCACTCTTGGAAAATGCCTAAACATTGATTTGTTGGGATCTTTGTTTAATTCTCCAAAACAGGAGAATAAAGAAATAACAGAAAAGGGGTGATGAACTCTGGGTTACAGAGGTGTGATTCCACTGGAAACAGATTCACTGGCTTAACGAAGAAGTCCCATGAACAAGTACATCAATAAAGCCTACCTGAGTGTTAGTCCCTTGTCCTAATACATCTTTCTACCAATATCCTCAACATGGTTGTGTACCCAGTGGTCCCAGTCCTGATTTTCACACTCTGAAGCACAGAATTACCAGATCCAAACACTGAGGCACCAAGCCCTGAGGGCTGTACTATTCCCTTTCTAAGAAGAGCATCCAAGAAAAAGGTGCATTGCACCTAAGTCTCAATAGAAAAATCACTAGAACATGCATTATTTTAAAATCATGATTTTTCTGACAGCTAAACTAATGTAGACAAAATAAAAATTTTAAGGTGATATATTATGACCACAGTTTTGTACTGAAATCCAAATTAGGAAAATACAGAAATTAAAGACACAATGTGAAACCCAGAACAATCAATGTCAGTGTGAAATTGAGGCGCCCTGGAAACATAGCCCACAAGCTTTGCCTTCTGGTCTTTGTAAGCAAGGGGCAGCAAGGCAGTGCAGGCTACATGTGTCCCTCCTCATGTCTCATTTCTGCAGCTGTGTACTCAGGGTATGGTGATCCTGACAAAGAGATCATGGGACTTAAGTGCCACATGGTTGGTCTCAGGTGCAAGACTGCAACTCAGATCTGAAGGGTCAAATCCCAGGTGGCATGGAATGCTGTATATGACCGAGGAATGTTTCATTGTAGTTTCATTATTGGTGACAGTTTCCTCTGAGAGAAGTGGAACAAAGACCATGCTTTTTATGTGACTTGATCAGTTGCCTTCTGAAGTCTTTTAGTTACTGCCCATGGATTGTTTCTAATGGAGTCTGTAGAGAACTTGCATCCTGGTTCCAGTTAGTGCTCTGTCTTATGTCTCTGCTTGCTGCCAGTGAAGGTCGCAAAGAGCAGCCCTAGTCATGAGAATTCTATAATAATATGGATTCTATAATAGAACTACAGTTCACAGGACATCTATTATATCACTTTTGGATGATTTAGTATTGGCATTACTATTAATAACTAAGGATAGATATTGCATTATCTTGTGGTGTTTTATTATATTTTTTCATAACAGATTACATAACAACTATTGTATTTGTTATGTATGTTATTGCACACCTCTTCTATCAATATCCAAAGTCTGTAGAAGCTATTATGTTAATATTAAATGCTATACTATGGATGATGTAATAGTATTGAAACCTCAGTGCCATTATTATATTAGGTGTATGTATTTCCTATAGTATGAATATTACATCAATTTTAAAAGGCAGTTATCATATCAGTTTGATATGTCATAGTAAGGATAGCATGTTAGTATTAAAAGCCACAAATAAACCTTTAGGTCATTTTTAGAAACTCAAGTATGCATATCATCTTAGGATTAAAATCAACATAGCAGTTAACACAAAAATTTTATTGATAACTCATAAAAATTATTTAATGTCAAAAATGCAGGTAATTTATTAACATAAGGTTGTATGATGTAAATATGCTAATGTTAAATGCTACAGAACACCTGTTTACTAGTTTTAGATATTATATCAAGGATATTAAATGAATATTAAAATCCACAATTAAGTTATTATATTGGTTTCAGGTTTTATGAAAAAGTTGGCATATTAAAAAATTAAATTCACAGGATATATATTTCATTGGGTTTTTAGGTGATAATATGGAGACCATATTAGAATTTCAAGGTAGAGGGAAGGTAGTATATTCATTTTAGATGCTAGGCTATTTAATAACACATTAGATTTAGAGGCCACAGCACAGCTTCTATATTCATATTAGATACTATTGTTTGAATATTACATTAGTATTTGAGTACTCTGACTGTGATATCCATTTCTGATGTTGTAATATCAGACAAATTATATTAATATTAAAGAACAGAAAAGCTCTTGTATAGTTTTCCATTCTATTGTATGCATATACTATTAAAAAAACAACAACATGGAACAGCCATAATAGGAATATTGTATTATTATTGAAGTCTACAGGGGAGTTATTATATGTGCTTTAGATGGTCACTATAGATATTATAATTATCTTTAAGGTCCCAGGGAATCTACTATATTAGTTTAATATGGAATAGTTAGAATATTTCTTTAGCATTAAAGACCACATGGCAGCTATTAGTTTTAGAGGGTACAACAAATTTATCACATTCTTATTGAGGGTACCAAGTCAGTCAGCTATTCTCTTAGTTTAGATTTTATAGAATGGAAATCACTTTAGTATGAACAGCCAGAGATTAGTGATTACAGCAGTTTTAATGCTATAGTATGAATATATATTAGTGTAGAAAGAACAAGGGACAGTTTAAAATTAACAGAATTCTTTCTTAAATTTAATTTTATTTATTTATGTGTTGCTCAGGATTGAACCCAGTGCCTCATTTGTGCTAGGCAAGTGCTCTAACAGTAAACCTCAAACCCAGCACCAAAGAACAGTTTTTATATGAGTTTAAGAGGCCACATATTCCATACTACATAAATTTGAAAGGACTCTGGGAAACTCTTAATTTTGGATGTAAAATGATTGATAATATGTTGATATTAAAAGTCAAAGGATAACTACTGTATTAGTTATAAATTATAATATATGAATATTATGTTAATACTAAAGGACACAATGCATACTAAGGATATTTTGTGAGTGTCAGCAGTCCAATTAATGGTATTAATATTTTCAGTCACAGTGAGTGTATTATGTGAATGTCATGCTCCACAGTGAGGATATTATGTTAATGTGAGAGGTCAAATTTAAACATTATATGAGTGTCAGAGATCAGAGTGAGGGTATTTATGTGAGTTTCTTGTGTCAGAGTTATGATATTATGTGTGTGTAAGTGGTCAAATGAGGTAGGTATTAGATTTTGTTTTGGTGAATATTCATGTGTGGAAAAGCATGATACAATGATCTCAGTCACATAAAATATGCTGTTGTTTATGTATACTCATGATCTGGCAGGCATGTCCAAGTAAGCTGCTCACAAATTAATAACTTTGTTTTTCGCTTTCATTTTTATTTTTTCTGTAATTTGCATGTTAACCTTTAAAAATAAATTGTATTTTTCAAAACTGGTCAAGTGAGGACTGTATATGAATATGAGAGTTCACAGGGGAAATACTTTGTGAGCATTTTAGGCTGCAGTGAAGTTATTATGTAAGTGCTAGAGGTCAAGGGAGAATATTATGCAAAAGGGACCAGAATGAGGATAATTAAGTGTCATAGACCACATAAGGATATTCTCTGTCAGTGGCTATAGTGAGGTAATAACCAGAGTGTCAGAGGCATTGTGAAGGTGTTATGTGAGTGTTGGTAGGCAGACTAAAGATATTATGTGAATGTGAGCTGCCAGTGTGATGATATTTTGTGTCAGAATCCAGCGTGAGGGTAATATCTGGATTTCAGTGGCTACAGTGAGGACAGTTTGTGAAGGTTAGTGGTCAGAGTAAGAATACTATGTGAGAACCTGAGGTCAGAGTAAGGATATTATATAAATGTCAGAGACCAGATAAGGACTTTATTTAAGTGTCAGATGTCATAGTGAGGGTGTAATGTGAGTTCAAGAGGCCACATGGAGGAAATTTTATATTTTTCAGAGACCAGAGGAAAAGTATTATGTAAAAGTCAGAGGTTACACTATGGACATTATGTGCATGTAATTATTCATAGTGAGGATATTATGTGATTGTCAGAGTCCAAAGTGAGGCTATTATGTGAGTTTGAGAAATCACATATTATTATGTAAATTTCAGAGGTCACAGTGAAGATTTTATATGAAAGTCAGAGACCACATTGAGGTTTATATGTGAGTGTCAGAGACCATAATCAGGTTTTAATGTGAGTATCAAGGAAACAGTGAGGGAATTTTTTGAGTCAGACCAAGGGAAAGTACTATGTAATTTTCATGGCAACAATAAGTGTATTACGTGAGTGTCAGAGGACACAGAATATAATGTGAGAGTCAAAGACCATAGTGAGGATATTGTGTGTCAGAAGGCACAGAGAGGATTTTATAAAAATGTCTGAGGACACACTGATGACATTATATCAGTTTCAGAGACCAGATTGTGTTTACTAAATATCAGAGGCCTCTGGGAAAATACTCAATGAGTGACAGTGGTCACAGTGGTCACATTGAGAATATTATGTGTCAGTGGTAAGAGTAATGATATTATGTGAGAGTCAGAGGCTACAGTGAGGGAATTATGTGAGTTTTATTGGCCACAGTGAGGGTATTATATTAATATCAGCGGCCTCATTGAGGATATTATGTGAATGTCAGAGACCACTGTAATGATATTTTGTGAATTTCAGAGGCCAGAGTGAGGGTACTAAGTAAATGTCAGAGTTTTAATTGTGTATATTATGTAAGTGTCAGAGGCCACAGTGATGGTATTATATGAGTGTCAGAACAAAATGAGGATATTATGTGAGTGGCAACTGTCTCAGAAAGGATACTGTATGAGTGTCAAAGGCTACAGTTGGAATATACTGTCAATCACAGGGACAACACTGTGGAAATTATGTGGGTGACAGTGAGAATATTTAGTCACATCAGGGAGCAGCTTGAGGGTATTATGAGTGTCCCAAGTCACAGTGACTGTCTTGGATGACAGTGAGTGTATTATGTGAGCATCATAGGTGACAATTATATTATGTGAGTGCATAAGGCCAAATTGAAGGTATTTGGTGAATATTAGAGGCCACATTGAGGGTATTATATGAGTGTTGAGGTAATAGTGATGGCATTTTGTGAGTGTCAGATGTGAAGTGAGGATAGTATGTGAATATCATGGCCAAAAGTGAGTATATTAAGTGAGTGACAGAGGTCACAATTAGAATAGTATGTGAGTGTCAGAGGCCAATTGAATATATTATATGAATATCAGAGACCAAATGTGGAAATTATATGAGTGCCAGAAGGTACATTGCAAGCATGATGTGAGTGTCTCAGGTCACAAAAAGGTACTATGTGCATGACAAGTCACATTGAATGTAATATGTGAGTATAGGAGGCCAATCTTTTGGTGTCATGTGAGTATCACAGGTTAGAATAAAGATACTGTGTCAGTATCAGAGACCTAAATGATGACATTTTGAGTGCAAGTATTCACTGAGAGGATATATCAGTTTCAGACATCACAATTAGGGTATTATGTCATTCTCAAGAGGTCAAAGTGAGAATATTTTATGTGTGTTAGAGGACCCAGTGATAATATTTATGTGACTTTCAGAGGACACAGTGTGATATTATGTGAGTGACAGAGACCAGAATGGTAGTAGTCTGTGTCTGAGATCAAAATGTTTGTATTATGTGATTGTCAGAGACCAGAATTGGGGATTAATGTGAGTGTCAGAGGGTACAGTGAGAGCATTATGTGTGTGCCAGAGGTCACAGTATAGTTATTATGTGTCATAGGTAACATTGATAATATTATGTGTCATTATATCCAATTAAGGATATAATGTCTGTGTCAGAGGTCAAATTGAGTGCATAATATGAGTGTCTGAGATCACAGGGAGGTTATTATTTGAGCATCAGTGGTCAAAGTGAGAATGTTACATTAGTGTCAGAGGTCTAGTGAGGATATTTTGTAAATATCATAATCCAAAGTGAGGGTATTACATAATTAACAGAGGTCCCAGTGAGGTTTTACTGTGATTATAAGAGGTCACAGTAAGGACATTGTGTGAGTGTCAGAGGTCATGTGGGGATATTATATGACTTTCAGACTCACAGTGAGGATATCATGTGAGTGTCACACATCAAGTGAGGAAATTAGGTGAGTATCAGAGGCACAAGTGAAGATAAATGGAAGTGTCCAAAGACATTTTAGAAAATAAGATGAGTGTCAAAGATCACAGTGAGGACATAATGTCAGTATAGAGGCCACAGTGATATGTCAGTTTCTAAAAAAGAACAATGAGAATATTATTTGAGTGTCACAGGGCTCAGAAGGGGAATTATGTGAGACTGTTTTTTTTTAAGTATCTTCTATTTGATTGTGGAATTTTACTTCTATTCCTAATGTGTTCATTTATTTTTTATCATGAATAAATGCTGGAACTTAACAAGCACTTTTTATGTCTCTGTTTACATGATGTTTATTTACCTTTAATTTATCAATATGGTGTCTTTGTCATCTTGGGTTGCAATAACAAATGCCTTAGTTGAGGTGTCTTAGGCAACAATAATTTATTTTTTTATAGTTATAGAGGATAAAATAAAAGACAAAGGTCAAAACACCACCTTGTTTATCATCTGGTGAGGTCTCCCTTTTTGAGTTTCATACTGACACTCTTTCATTATGTCTCAGTTGGTCTTTCCTTGGCATAGACATTCAAACATAAAGAAGAATTCTAGAACACTTCTTGGGAGACTGCCAATCTTTTTAATTAGAACCCACATTTATGATCTCTCTTATATAAATTGCATCCTAGAATGCCTAGATCCTAATATAATCTAAATTATGTGCTAGAATTTCTATATCCACTTACATGGAGGATTATTGGGGGAAAATATCATTCCATAGCATAAGTTACTGTTTTGATTGTTCAATGTGAAAATAAATTTTCTTTCCTATGATAAATTCCATTTCACCTTCACTTATAATCATTTTGTTGCTCATTGTGTTTAGTATTCTTTTAGACATCATTGTCAAACTTTTCTGAATGTTTATCTGTATTTTAAGATTGCTTGGGATGTTTTTGATTTTGTCATGAGGGTTTTATTAACATGTACTGATTTGGGACATATTCTGCTTCATTTTGTTTGTTTTTTTTTTTTTGAATACTTTGTAAGGTATTATTTCTATTTTGCTATTGTTTACTCACTAGTAAAATAGTTGGGACATGGGCTTATTTTTTGAGAAAATATTTTGTTATCATTCCATGCTCTGAATTTTTGGGCCTTGTATGTCCTCCTATTTCTTCTGTCTTTTTCAGTATTTTGTGTCTTACTAGGACTTTTTTCCCTTTCATCTTATTTTTTACTTTGTTAGAAACATTTTTCCAAATATTCCTTTTCTTAAAATTTTTCTTCACATAAGTCTGTAGTTACAATCTCTCCTGATTTTAGTAATTTTAGTATCTTCTTTTTAGAAAATCATTCGTGTTTAAGTTTAGAACTTTTCTTCAACAAACCGAGTTTTGCATTATTAAATTTCTTCTTTATATTTTATACTATTTATTTTTGTTCTCAACTTTCTTTTTTTCTAGATTCAGCTTGCTCTAGGATTCGTCTTTTGTCCTTTTTGACTACTTCTTATGGTGGAAATTTAGGTTATTGATTTGATAATTCTCTCTTTTTTAATATATGAATTTATAGAATTTGTTTTCCTTTAAGCTCTGCTTTTGAAATGAGTTCTGAATTCATTTCAAACCTCATGCTATAAATTTTATATGCTCCTCGGTTTTGTTTCTGTTTCATTCATCTTAAAATTTTTAATTGATGATATGAATTATTCTTCAGTCACTGGTTATTTTGAAATGTGTTGTAGGAGTTGACATTTTTTAACACCAGTACTTTTCATTTGATGGATCTTATTATGTTTGGATACAAAACTTGTATTATTTAGATTACTTTAATTTATTGAGGCTTATTTGATGATGCAACACATTCTCCAGCATAAGAATTGTTCCATGTGGACTTGGGAAGAATAAGCATTCTTCCTTTTAAGGTGGAATGATCTAAATAGAACCTCTTTGGCATTGTTTTTTATAGTGTAGTATGAGCCTACTTCTCTATTGGTATTAGGTCAATTATTCCATATATTGCTGAAATTGGTAGTTTGTTAGCTACCTCTAAAATTTGGTTTTGTTTTTCTTTGTAATCGATTAATAATTGTATGGAAATTTCCTGAAGGGATTAGAACGAATGAGCCTCTAACTTTTGTCTACAGGCTCTCTCTCCTTGTGTGTGTGTGTGTGTGTGTGTGTGTGTGTGTGTGTGTGTGTTTTGGTAGACTTTCAATAAAATTATTCATTAGCCTTCACTTTCTGCTTTTGTACAACCTCAAGTTCAGCTATGTTTAGATATTGAAACCTTGTCTTATCTTTCCTTCTTGTCACTAAAGATATATAAGATCTTTTTAAAGATTAGTATTACTCTGCATTCTTTTTAATATTTGGACCATTCTCACATTGTTCAACTTGGTTGCTCCTCCCAATATATTTTAATTTTTTATTACTCAATATATATTTTCCATAATTGTTTCTAGTCTTTGAGTATTGAACTAAAAGCCTAAACTGTGTCAATTTACAAATAAATGAGATATTTTTCTCTTCTACAGTGCATAGGAACTTTGTTTTTTTTTCTTATTTTATGTATGTATAATTTTGGTTCATGTCTGAATCATAGTGTATGAGTTGATATTTATTACCTTTTATGATACTTAATCACTTCTATTAATTGAAATATCAAACTTGAAGAAATGACTGTTCCATTTTTGTGTGAATAGCATTCTTGAATTCAAGTTCATTCTGCTTATGTTATCTCTGCCATCACACTACTGCAATAACTGATGTATCTTAATGCCTAACAGGGGTAGATTTTCAATATAAAATATCTTTTTATATTATTTCCTGTGTAGGTTCTCATGTTCATTCTTCTAATAGTCTTGAAAAACTTTTTCAAATCTAATCACCTACAATCAAATTGGTAATTAATTGAAATTAATTAATAATTAATTGATAATTTATGGTGATTTTATATCTTGACTTTATTGAATATCCTTTTCCAAGAATAATGATACCTACATATATTCTGTAGACATATAAAGCTTAGATATTGCTTTATAACTGAGATTTAAAGAGTATTCAAAATACACAGTGAATATTTATTAATAGATTAAAGCATTGTAATTTCACTATTGCATTTTAAAAATGTAAATTTTGTTGCCTTAAATTTCTCCCACAGGTATGTTACCATAGTTTAGATTAGACTAAGCAGTACCTCAGGAGTGACTAGGACAGCTAGTTTATAAAAATGCATTTGTTCATACAGACAATAGGGCAGATGTAATCTGTATTGCAGAGGCACATAAATTACACAGATGGTGGGCTTCAAAGGGCTCAGCTAAGACTTTTTATTGCTATTTAAGAATAAGGAAATGTGGCAGAGAGGAAATATGTGGAGAATCCAGGCTTTGAAATAAACCCTCTGGTAGGTTCAGAAAAACTATCAGAGATGTGATTGTCTTATGAAGAAGAAAAGGTTAAATTAGTGTCCTGAGGAATAAAAAATGGATGGATAGAATACTGAAATAGACTCAGGGATTGCTTTCCAATTGAATCATCTGCAAAATTATAAAGCTATGTGGGACAGACAACCAAGAAGGAAAGCTGCCTGAGAACAGAGTGAATTTTTCTAAAATCTCACTGAACTCTGGGGACAAAGATGAGCATTCCAATCAGGGATCAAATCCATAAAACCCGTAAACAGATACTTATCTGAAAAGCAAAAAAGACTAAACCAGAGGCTTAAGAATGAAAAGAACAATATGTTTCTCTCTCTCAAACTTAATGAAGCAAAAAATTTCACACACACACACACACACACACACACACACACATATATATACACAAAACATATGTATAAAATTTCTGACAGTTAATTGTTCTGCATTTTTTGTAGAGGATAATATTTTAAATATGATATCCATATTTCAAAAATTATTATTAGACCTGCCATGTACCAGACAAGTAAGCTGATAATGATTTTAGAAACAAATATGAAAGTAACCTAATATATTTTATGAATTTGAATTAGAAAATTTTTCATAAATTATTGTAGAAAATGTTATAGAAAAACAGCATGTGGGATTTTCTTAAAACCAAAACTACTTGTAGAGACAAGATGGCAAACTAGAGGGTGACTGCATCTCCTGTCACTCCAGAACTCAGGATTCAAGAAGGGGAGGTACTGAGAGACTAAGACAAACTCAGAGATGCTGGGTGAGTCACTCCTACTGGGTGAAGCTCGGCCCAAACAGCAGGCCCATTCCACAGCCAGCTTCTTGGAGCAGAACTGCCCAGTGAGAGGCTTTCCATGCACACACAGTCCCAAGTGGTGGGTCCCAGTCCAGTCCACAGGCAGCTTCTTGGACCAGGGCAGGGTGACAAGAGCCTTGCCTGAGCAGCCAGGCTCCATTCAGCATCAGGCCCAGCCCACAGCCAGCTTCCCCAAGCAGACCCACCTAGTAAGAGACTTTTCAAGCACACCCAGCCCCGAGTCCAACACTAGTAGTGGGTCCTGGTCCTCATACAGCTTCTTGGACCAAGACACGTTGGTGAGAGTCTTTCCTGAGCAACCTGACTCAATCCTGCGGCAGGCCCAGCACACAGCCAGCTTTTCTGAACAAACCTGCCTAGTGAGAGGCTTTCCAAGCACACCCAGTCCCAAGTCCCGCAACCAGCAGCGTGTCCCAGTCCTCAGACAGATTCTTGGAACAAGGTAGGGTGGCAAGAGGCTTTCCTGAGCAGGCAGGTGGCAGGCCTGTTCCACAGCCAGCTTCTTGGAGCAGACCCACCCAGTGAGAGACTTTCCACACATGCCCAGTACCTACAGGTGGGCCACAGTCAGTTGTGCAGGCAGATTCTTGGACCAGGGCAGGGGGGCCTGAGGCTTTCCTGAGCAGCCCGGCTCCATCAGGTTGCAGGCCTGGTCCACAGCAGGCTTCTCAGAGGAGGCCCACCCAGTGAGAGGCTTTCTGAGCACACCCATCCCCCAATCCCACACCCAGCAGTGACCCAGGGACAGTTTTCTTTGGAAGTACTGCATTATCAAGTTCCTCCAAGACTTCAGGCTACTGAAGGCTGGGAGGTGATATACTGGAAATCTACAGGGACACCAGAAGCCAAAGAGGAAATCTGCAATATCTCAGAGTCCCACTGATATCTGACCAATATGAGAAAACAAGGGAAGAAAATGCCCCCCAAAAACCTAGATACTATATCAATAAAACCTAATGACAGCGTGGCAGAAGAAATGTCAGAAAAAGAGTTCAGAATGTACATAACTAAAACAATGAGAGAATCAGACAAGGAGATGAAAGATCAAAGGCAGGCATTGCAGGATGAAATGAAAGAGCAAATACAGGCATTAAATGATCACACCAATCAAGAGTTAAAAGACAAAATACAGGAAGTAAAAGATCATTTTAATAATGAGGTAGAAATACTGAAAAAATAAAACAGAAATTCTTGAAATGAAGGAAACAATAAACCAAATTAAAAACTCCATAGGAAGCATAACCAATAGAATAGAACAGCTGGAAGACTGAACCTCAGACATTGAAGAAAACATATTTAATCTTGAAAACAAAGTTAACCAAACAGAGAAGATGGTAAGAAATCATGAACAGAATCTACAAGAATTATGGGATATCATGAAAAGGCCAAATTTGAGAATTATTGGGATTGAGGAAGGCTTAGAGAAACAAACCAAAGAATGAACAATCTATTCAATTAAAAAATATCAGAAAATTTCCCAAATCTGAAGAATGAAATAGAAAATCAAGTACAAGAGGCTTATAGAAGTCCAAATACACAAAATTACAACCCACACCAAGGCACATTAATATGAAAATACCTAACATACAAAATAAAGACAGAATTTTACAGGCTGTGAGAGAAAAGAATCAAATTACATTCAGGGAGAAATCAATAAGCATATCAGCAGATTCTTCAATCCAGACCCTAAAAGTTAGAAGGCCTGGAACAACATATATTAAGACCTGAAACAAAATGATTGCCAACCAAGAATCTTATACCCAGCAAAACTTACCTTCAGATTTGATGATAAAATAAGATCTTTCCAGGATAAACAAAAACTGAAAGAATTCACAAAAAGAAAGTTGGCATTACAGAACATTCTCAGCAAAAAATTCCATGAGGAGGAGATGAAAAACAGTGATGCAAATTAGCAAAGGGAGGAACTAACCTAAAGGCATAGCCATATAAAGGAGAAAACAAATCATGTCAAAATCAAAAATGAGCCAAATGACTGGAAATACAAATCATATCTCAATAATATCCCTGAATGTTAATGGCCTGAACTCATCAATCAAAAGACATAGACTGGCAGATTGGATAAAAAAGAAAAAAATCCAACAATATGCTGCCTGCAAGAGACTCATCTCATAGAAAGAGATACCAACAGACTAAAGGTGAAAGGATGGAAAAAACATACCATGCTCATGGACACTCATTCCAATACTTCTCAAAGTATTCCATGTAAGAGAAGAGGAGGAAACCCTCCAAACTCATTCTATGAAGCCAATATCAGACTGATACCTAAACCAGACAGAGACACATAGAGGAAAGAAAATTTCAGACCAATATCCTTAATGAACATTGACACAAAAATTCTCAACAAGATTTTAGCAAATTGCCCACAAAAATATATTAAAAAGAATGTGCACCACGATCAAGTGGGTTTTATCCCAGGGATGCAAGTTTAGTTAAACATTCAGAAGACAATCTATCCTCATTTCAGATAATGTGCACTTCATCAAGGCAAAGTTAGTCAGAAGGAATAAAGAAGGACATTTCATACAGCTTAAGGGAAGCATAAATCAGCAACACGTACCAATCATAAATATCTATGCCCCAAACAGTGGCTTATCCATGTACATCAAACAAATCCTTCTCAATTCCAGAAATCAAATAGACCAAAACACAATAATACTAGATGAATTTAACATACCTCTCTCACCACTGAACAGATCTTCCACACAAAAACTGAAAAAAGAAACCATAGATTTTAATAAAACAATCAATAATTTAGACTTAATGGACATATATAGAATATACCATCCAACAAAGAGCAAACATACCTTCTTCTCAGCAGCACATGGATCCTTCTCTAAAATAGACCATATTTGATGCCATAAAACTAATGTGAGAAAATACAAGAAGATAGAGATACTACCTTATATTCTATCAGCTCATCATGGATTGAAATTAGAAATAAATGACAGAAAAAAAACAGAAACTACTCCAACACCTGGAGAATAAATAATGTGCTATTATATGATGAATGGGTAACAGAAGACATCAGGAAGGAAATTAAAAAATTCTTAGAAGTAAACAAGAACAAAGACACATCATGTCATAATCTCTGGGACACTATGAAAGCATTACTCAGAGGAAGATTTATTTCATGGAGCATATTCAATAAAAGAAGAAAAAGTCAACAAATAAATGACTTAACACTACAGCTTAAAGCCATAGAAAAGAGCAGATCAACACCAAAATAGTAGAAGACAAGAAATAGTTAAAATCAGAGCTGAAATGAATGAAATTGAAGCAAAAGAAACAATAGAAAAAATTATCAGAATAAATAGTTTGTTCTTTATAAAAAACAAAACAAAATTGATCGAATCTTAGCCACACTAACAAAGAGAAGGAGAGAGAAAACTCAAATTACTAAAATTCAGAATGAACAAGGAATATCACTACAGACACGAGTGAAATACAAAATATAATTAGAAGCGATTTTGAAAATCTATACTCCAACAAATCAGAAAATCTTGAAGACATCAATAGGTTTCTATAGACATATGAATCACCCAAACTGAATGAGAAGGACATACACAACTTAAATAGATCAATTTCAAGTAATGAAATAGAAGAAGTCATCAAAAGCCTACCAAAAAAGAAAAGTCCAGGACCAGATGGGTTCTCAGCCGAGTTTTACAAAACCTATAAAGAAGAGCTCATTCCAATACTTCTCAAAGTATTCCATAAAATAGAAGAGGAGGGAACCCTCCCAAACTCATTCTATGAAGCCAATATTACCCTGATACCTAAACCAGACAGAGACACATCGAGGAAAGAAATTTCAGACCAATATCCTTAATGAACATTGACACAAAAATTCTCAACAAAATTTTCGCAAATTGCACACAAAAATATATTAAAAAGAATGTGCACCACGATCGAGTGGGTTTTATCCCAGGGATGCAAGGTTGGTTAAACGTTCAGAAATCAATAAATGTAATTCATCATATCAACAGACATAAAGTCAAGAATCACATGATTATTTTGATAGATGCAGAGAAAGAATTTGATAAAATACATCATCCATTTATGCTTAAAACACTAGAAAAAATAGAGATAGTGGGAACATTCCTTAACATTGTAAAAACCATTTATGCTAAGCCTGTGGCCAATATCATTCTAAATGGTGAACAACTGAAAGCATTCCCCCTAAAAACTGGAACAAGGCAGGGATGCCCTCTTTCACCAATTCTATTCAGCAATGCCCTCAAAACTCTAACCAGAGCAATTAGAGAGATCAAAGAAATTACAGGGATACGAATAGGAAAAGAAGATCTCAAACTATCCTTATTTGCTGATGACATGATTATATATTTAGAGGAACTGGGAAATTCCAGCAGAAAATTTTAGAAATCATGAGTGAATTCAGTAAAGAAGCAGAATATAAGATCAATGCTCATAAATCCAATGCATTTTTATACATAAGTGATGAATTGTCAGAAAGAGAAGTTAGGAAAACTACCCCATTCACAATAGCCTCAAAAAAAAGTACTTGGGAATCAATTTAACAAAAGAGGTGAAAGACCTTCACAATGAGAATTACAGAACACTAAAAGAAGAAATTAAAGAAAACCTTCGAAGATGGAAAGATCTCCCATGTTCTTGGATAGGCAGAATTAATATTGTCAAAATGGATATACTCCACTGGGATCATCGTAGAGGAGGCGGCTCAGCACAGCGCTTGGACATGGAACGACCACTGGGGATCCAGGCAGCTGCCTGAGGAAGCTGCGTGGCGAGCTGTTTGGATTCAGAATGACTGCTTCTGAACACCGGGGGGCTGCCCGGAGAAAGAGGAGGAGCACGGCGGGTTGCTTGGTCTAGGAGGGACTGCATCAGAGCCACAGGCGGTTGCCAGAGGAGGAGCTGCGTGGCGAGATTTTTGAACTCAGAACGACTGCTTCTGAACACCAGGGGGTTGCCCAGAGGAAGAGGAGAAGTGCAGCAGGTCGCTTGGTCTAGGAGTGACTGCATCAGAGCCACAGGCGGTTGCCAGAGGAGGAGGCGAGTGGTGAGTTGATTGGTCTCAAAGCGACCGCTCCTGAATACTGGTGACCTGCCTGGAGGAGGAGCACGGTGGGTCACTTGGTCTTGGAGCCACCACTTCTGAACACACAGAGGATACCCCGAGGAGGAGGAGGAGGAACCGGGCGGGTCACTTGGACTCAGAGTGACTGCCTAGGGCTACGGGCGGTTGGCGAGAGGAGGAGACGCGAAGTGAGTTGCTAGGACTCCTAGTGACTATGTCGGAAACCGGGTGGCTGTCTAGAGGAGGAGGTGTGTGGCGGGTCTCTGGGTCTCAGAGCTATTGTACCGGGCTCCAGGTGGTGGCTCAGAGGAGGGGCTGCATAGCCAGGCAATTAGGTGCAGAGCAGGGTCCCAGGAGCTAGGCGGCATCTTGCTGGAAGAGCTGCACAGAGACACGCCTAGGGGCGAAGCAAAGTTTCCAGGACTGAGGGCAGATTCTCTGAGGAGAGGCAACCTAAGGAGACTCGCCTGCGAAGGGTGAGGCTCCCAGGCCCAGGAGTTAGGTCCGGGCCCCTGGGAACATTGCAGAGGAAGACAGTCCAGCCCAGGCGGTAGTTGTAGATTGAGAGGAACCTCTAGGAGGGGAACTGACCAGCGAGACCTCCCCACCAGGTGAGTCTTCCCTGCCGGGTGAGGTTTTCCCACAGGGACGGTAAAACCAGAGACACAGGCACAAACAGGCCTTGCCTCAGCCCGCAGCCTAGTTCCCCATTGGATGACCATTGGTCAACAAGTGGAGGCACCTCTGCCCACTAGCAGGGAATATACGCCACCTGAGGGTCACCACCCCTAGAGAGGCAGCTTCTTCATGGAGCTCCGCATTATCAATTTCCTCCAAGACTTCAGGCTACTGAAGGATAAGAGGGGATATACTAGCAATCTTCAGGGACATTATAAGTTGATAGAGGAAATCTGCAATATCTTAATGACCCACTGATTCCTGAACAATATGAGAAAACAAGGGAAGAAAATGCCTCAAACAAATCTGGATGTTATGTCAATAAAATCCAACGACAGCATGGCAGAAGAACTGACAGAAAGGGAGCTCAGAATGTACATAATTAAAATGATTAGGGAAGCGAACGATGAGATGAAAGAGCAAATGCAGGCATTGAATGATCGCACCAATCAACAGTTAAAAGAGCAAATACAGGAAGCAAAAGATCATTTCAATAAAGAGTTAGAGATATTGAAAAAAAACCAAACAGAAATCCTTGAAATGAAGGAAACAATAAACCAAATTAAGAACTCCATAGAAAGCATAACCAATAGGATAGAACACCTGGAAGACAGAACTTCAGATATTGAAGACAAAGTATTTAACCTTGAAAACAAAGTTGAAAAAACAGAGAAGATGGTAAGAAATCATGAACAGAATCTGCAAGAACTATGGGATATCATGAAAAGGCCAAATTTGAGAATTATTGGGATTGAGGAAGGCTTAGAGAAACAAACCAAAGAATGAGCAATCTATTCAATGAAATAATATCAGAAGATTTCCCAAATCTGAAGAATGAAATGGAAAATCAAGTTCAAGAGGCTTACAGGACTCCAAATACACAAAATTACAACAGACCCACACCAAGGCACATTATAATGAAAATACCTAACATACAAAATAAAGACAGAATTTTAAAGGCTGTGAGAGAAAAGAACCAAATTACATTCATGGGGAAACCAATACAGATATCAGCAGATTTTTCCATCCAGACCCTAAAAGCTAGAAGGGCCTGGAACAACATTTTTCAAGCTCTGAAAGAAAATGGATGCCAAACAAGAATCTTATACACAGCAAAACTTACCTTCAAATTTGACGATGATATAAAATCATTCCTTGATAAACAAAAGCTAAAACAATTTACAAAAAGAAAGCCAGCATTACAGAACATTCTCAGCAAAATATTCCATGAGGAAGAGATAAAAAACAAAGAAGCAAATCAGCAAAGGGAGGAATTATACTAAAGGAACTGTCAAATAAAGGAGGAACCAAGTTGTGTCAAAAAATAAATAAATAAATAAATAAAATTTTAAATATAAACCAAATGACCGGGAATACAAACATACCTCAATAATAACCCTGAATGTTAATGACCTGAATTCATCAATCAAAAGACATAGACTGGCAGATTGGATTAAAAAGAAAGATCCAACAATATGTTTTCTGCAAGAGACTCACCTCATAGAAAGAGATATCCATAGACTAAAGGTGAAAGGATGGGGAAAAACATACCATGCACACGGACTCAGCAAAAAAGCTGGAGTATCCATCCTCATTTCAGATAATGTGGACTTCAAGCCAAAGTTAGTCAGAAGGGATAAAGAAGGACATTTCATTCTGCTTAAGGGAAGCATAAATCAGCAAGATATAACAATCATAAACATCTATGCCCCAAACAGTGGCTCATCCATGTATGTCAAACAATCCTTCTCAATTTTAGAAACCAAATAGACCATAACACAATAATAATAGGTGATTTTAACACGCCTCTTTCACCACTGGACAGATCTTCCAAACAAAAATTGAACAAAGAAACCATAGATCTCAATAACACAATCAATAATTTGGAATTAACAGACATTTATAGAATATACCATCCAACCAAGAGTGAATACACTTTCTTCTCAGCAGCACATGGATCCTTCTCTAAAATAGACCATATATTATGCCACAAAGCTAATGTCAGCAAATACAAGAAGATAGAGACACTACCTTGTATTCTATCAGATCATAATGGATTGAAGTTAGAAATAAATGAAAGAGTAAAAAACAGAAACTACTCCAACACCTGGAGATTAAACAATATGCTATTATATGATGAATGGATAACAGAAGATATTAGGAAGGAAATTAAAAAATTCTTAGAGGTAAATGAGAACAAAGAAACATCATATCAAAATCTCTGGGACACTATGAAAGCAGTACTTAGAGGAAGATTTATTTCATGGAGTGCATTTAATAAAAGAAGTAAAATTCAACAAATAAACGAAATAACACTACAGCTCAAAGCCCTAGAAAAAGAAGAACAGATCAAAACCAAAAGTAGTAGAATAAAGGAAATAGTTAAACTCATAGCTGAAATCAACGAAATTGAAACAAAAGAAACAATTCAAAAAATTGACAAAATAAATAGTTGGTTTTTCGAAAAAATAAACAAAATTGATAAACCTTCAGCCACACTAACAAAGAGAAGATGAGAGAAAACCCAAATCACTAAAATTCAGAATGAACAAGGAAATATCACAACAGACACGATTGAAATACAATACATAATTAGAAGCTATTTTGAAAATCTATACTCCAACAAAATAGAAAATTTCGAAGACATCAACAGGTTTCTAGAGACATATGAATTGCCTAAACTGAACAAGGAGGACATACACAATTTAAATAGACCAATTTCAAGTAATGAAATAGAAGAAGTCATCAAAAGCCTACCAACAAAGAAAAGTCCAGGACCTGATGGGTTCTCAGCCGAGTTTTACAAAACCTTTAAAGAAGAGCTCATTCCAATACTTCTCAAAGTATTCCATAAAATAGAAGAGGAGGGAACCCTCCCAAACTCATTCTATGAAGCCAATATTACCCTGATACCTAAACCAGACAGAGACACATCGAGGAAAGAAAATTTCAGACCAATATCCTTAATGAACATCGATGCAAAAATTCTCAACCAAATTTTAGCAAATCGCATACAAAAACATATTAAAAAGATAGTGCACCATGATCAAGTGGGTTTCATCCCAGGGATGCAAGGTTGGTTCAACATCAGGAAATCAATAAATGTAATTCACCATATCAATAGACTTAAAGTCAAGAATCACATGATTATTTCAATAGATGCAGAGAAAGCATTTGATAAAATACAGCATCCCTTCATGCTCAAAACACTAGTAAAAATAGGGATAGTGGGAACATTCCTTAACACTGTAAAGGCCATCTATGCTAAGCCCATGGCTAATATCATTCTAAATGGTGAAAAACTGAAAGCCTTCCCCCTAAAAACTGGAACAATGCAGGGATGCCCTCTTTCACCAATTTTTTTCAATATCGTCCTTGAAACTCTAGCCAGAGCAATTAGACAGACCAAAGAAATTAAAGGGATACGAATAGGAAAAGAAGAACTCAAACTATCCCTATTTGCTGATGATATGATTGTATACTTAGAGGAACCAGAAAATTCCACCAGAAAACTTCTACATCTCATTAGCGAATTCAGTAAAGTAGCGGGATATAAGATCAATGCACATAAATCTAAGGCATTTTTATACATAAGCTATGAATCTTCAGAAAGAGAAATTAGGAAAATTACCCCATTCACAATAGCTTCGAAAAAAATAAAATACTTGGGAATCAATCTCACATAAGAGGTGAAAGTCTTCTACAATGAGAACTACAGAACACTAAAGAAAGAAATTAAAGAAAACCTTAGAAGATGGAAAGAAATCCCATGTTCTTGGATAGGAAGAATTAATATTGTCAAAATGGCCATACTACCAAAAGTGCTATACAGATTCAATGCAATTCCAATTAAAATCCCAATGATGTACCTTACAGAAATAGAGCAAGCAATTATGAAATTCATCTGGAAGAATAAAAAACCCAGAATAGCTAAAGCAGTCCTTGGCAGAAAGAGTGAAGCAGGGGGTATTGCAATACCAGATCTTCAACTCTACTACAAAGTAATAGTAACAAAAACGGCATGGTATTGGTACCAAAATAGAAAGGTGGATCAATGGTACAGAATAGAGGACACGGATACAAACCCAAATAAATACAATTTTCTCATACTAGACAAATGGACCAAAAATATGCAATGGAGAAAAGATAGCCTCTTCAACAAATGGTGCTGGGAAAACTGGAAATCCATATGCAACAGAATGAAACTAAACCCATATCTATCACCATGCATGAAACTAAACTCAAAATTGATTAAGGATCTCAGAATCAGCCCAGAGATCTTGCATGTCATAGAAGAAAAAGTAGGTCCAGAGCTTCAACACGTCAGCTTAGGACCAGACTTCCTCAACAGGTCTCCCATAGCACAAGAAATAAAAGCAAGAATTAATAACTGGGATAGATTCAAAGTAAAAAGCTTTCTCTCAGCTAAGGAAACTATCAGCAATGCGAAGAAAGAGCCTACAGAGTGGGAGAAAATCTTTGCCAATCATACTTCAGATAGAGCACTAATCTCCAGAATCTATAAAGAACTCAAAAAACTCTACACCAAGAATGCAAATAATCCAATCGAAAAATGGCCTAAGGAAATGAATAGACACTTCACAGAAGATCTACAAGCAATCAACAAACATATGGAAAAATGTTCAACATCTCTAGTAATAAGAGAAATGCAAATCAAAACCACCATAAGATTCCATCTCACCCCAATTAGAATGGCGATTATCAGGAATACAAGAAACAACAGGTGTTGGCGAGGATGTGGGGAGAAAGGTACACTCATACACTTCTGCTGGGGCTGCAAATTAGTGCAGCCACTCTGAAAAGCAGTGTGGAGACTCCTTAGAAAACTTGGAATGGAACCACCATTTGACCCAGCTATCCCACTCCTTGGCCTATACCCAAAGGACTTAAAATCAGCATATTACAGAGATACAGCCACATCAATGTTCATAGCTGCTCAGTTCACAATAGCCAGATTGCGGAACCAACCTAGATGTCCTTCAATTGATGAGTGGATAAAGAAAATGTGGTATATATATACAATGGAATATTACTCAGCCACAAAGAATGATAAAATTATGGCATTCACAGGCAAATGGATGAAACTGGAGAATATCATGCTAAGTGAGATAAGCCAATCTCAAAAAAACAAAGGCCGAATGATATCGCTAATAAGTGGGTGATGACACATAATGGGGGGTGGGAGGGGTTAGTGTTAAGGTTAGGGAGGGGGGCAAGAATGAAGGAATGAAGGACTGTATAGAGGGAAAACAGGTGTGGGAGGGGTGGAGGGAAGGGAAAAATAACAGAATGAATCAAACAACATTACCCTATGTAAACTTATGATTGCACAAATGGTATGCCTTTACGCCATGTACAGAGAAACAACATGTATCCCATTTGTTTACAATAAAAAAAATAAAAGAGAAAGGGAAAAAAACAGAACAACAACAAAAAAATGGCTATACTACCAAAAGTTCTATAAAGATTCAATGCAATTTCAATTAAAATCCCAATGATGTACCTTACAGAAATAGAGCAATCAATTATGAAATTCATCTGGAAGAATAAGAAACCCAGAATAACTCAATCAGTTCTTAGCAGGAAGAGTGAAGCAGGGGGTATCACAATACCAGAACTTCAACTATACTACAAGGCAATAGTAACAAAAACAGCATGATATTGGTACCAAAATAGACAGGTTGATCAGTGGTACAGAATAGAGGACATGGACACAAACACAAATAAATACGATATTCTCATACTAGACAAATGTGCCAAAAATATGCAATGGAGAAAAGGAAGTCTCTTCGACAAATGGTGCTGGGAAAACTGGAAATCCATATGCAGTAGAATGAAACTAAACTCCTATCTTTCACCCTGCACGAAACTCAACTCAAAATGGATCAATGACCTCAGAATCAGACCACAAACACTTCATTTTATAGAAGAGAAACGTAGGTCCAAATCTTCAACATGTTGGCCCAGGATCAGACTTTCTAAACAGAACTCCCATAGCACAAGAATAAAAGCAAGAATCAATAACTGGGACAGATTCAAAATGAAAAGTTTTCTCTCAGCAAACAAAAATTATCAGCAATGTGAAGAGAAAGCCTACAGAGTGGGAGAAAATCTTTGCCACTCATACTTCAGAGAGAGCACTAATGTCCAGAATCTATAAAGAACTCAAAAAACTCTACACCAAGAAAACAAATAACCCAATCAACCAATGGAAATGAACAGACACTTCATAGAAGAAGATGTACAAGCAATCAACAACATATGAAAAAAATGTTCAACATCTCTAGTAATAAGTGAAATGCAAATCAAAACTACCTTAAGATTCCATTTCACCCCAATTAGAATGGTTATTATCAAGAATACAAGCAAAAATAGATGTTGGTGAGTATGTGGGGAAAAATGTACACTCATACATTGCTAGTGGGGTTGCAAATTAGTGCAGCCACTCTGGAAAGGAGTGTGGAGATTCCTCAGGTAACTTGGAATGGAACAACCATTTGACCCAGCTATCCCACTCCTTGGCTTATATCCGAAAGACTTAAAAGTAGAATACTATAAAGATGCAGTGACATCAATGTTCATAGCTGCTCAATTCACAATAGCCAGATTGTGGAACCAACCTAGATGTCCTTCAATTGATGAATGAATAAAGAAACTGTGGTATATGTATACAATGGAGTATTACTCAACCATAAAGAATAATAAAATTATGGCATTTGCAGGCAAATGGATGAAACTGGAGAATATCATGCTAAGTGAGACAAGCCAATCTCAAAAACCAAAGGATGAATGATCTCACTGATAAGCGAATGGTGACACACATGGGTGGAGGGGCAAGAATGGAGGAAGGAGGGACTGTATAGAGGAAAAAGAGGGGTGGGAGAGATGTGGGGGGGTAGGGAAAAAGAGCAGAATGAATCAAACAACATTACCCTATGTAAATGCATGATTATACAATTGGTATTCCTTTACTCCATGTACAGAGAATCAACATGTATCCCATTTGTTTACAATAAAAGTAAATTTAAAAAAACTGCTGTTTCTCAAAATAATGCCAACAATGCAGTGAGATAAGAAAACATACAGTGCCAGATAATTATAGTATATTTCCTGCCTAAACTTTATACACATAATGTTTAATCTTCATACTAATCAATAAATAAAGACAATATTTCAGTAGAGAGAAGAAAAGGCTAAAATGTAAAGCAGCAAGTTTATTCAAATGAATATCAAAATACTTAATAAACTTAAGAAAAAATCAATTAAATTACTTATAAAATAAGTAAATTTAAGGTTACAACAAGATAGAAAAAATTCATCTATCAGGATGATTAACATGAAAATATAAAACATACTAAATATTGTTTATGACCTCAGTGCAATATGGACCCTCATGTGACACTGGTACAACCATTATGGAAAAATATGTGGTGTACTTTAGAACTATATCTCATGACCTAAACAGTGCACTGCAAGTAACTATATTTCAAATATAAATATGTATATATCTTTTATGTGTTTAAAAATGGGCATTCCTAATAGGACTATTTACTATAACCTAAAAACTATACCTAAAAATTCCCATAGATAATAGATTGAATAAATATAAGTATGATGTACATTTTCTCAGTGAAATACTTTTATGATCATACTTAATAATAATGTATGACATGCTTAAAAATTGCTAATGGATTACAATTCAAATATACCTGCACAAAATATGAGTATTTGGGGTGAAGGATATATAAATTATAGGAATTTAGCCTTGTGCATTATATGCACATATCAAAACATCAAACTGCAGTTCAGAAATGAAATGGATGGAAGTTGAAACAATGGTGGAAAGTA
>NW_025920382.1:117897-138929 GCF_902686445.1 Sciurus carolinensis
CCGTTGTGGTTCATATTTAAAATTTTATTTATTTATTTATTTATTTTTTGACACAACTTGGTTCCTTCTTTATTTGACAGTTCCTTTAGGATAATTCCTTCCTTTGCTGATTTGCTTCTTTGTTTTTTATCTCTTCCTCATGGAATATTTTTTTGAGAATGTTCTGTAATGCTGGCTTTCTTTTTGTAAATTCTTTTGGCTTTTGTTTATCATGGAATGATTTTATTTCATCGTCAAATTTGAAGGTAAGTTGTGCTGGGTATAAGATTCTTGGTTGGCATCCATTTTCTTTCAGAGCTTCAAAAATGTTGTTCCAGGCCCTTGTAGCTTTTAGGGTCTGGATTGAAAAATCTGCTGATAACCTTATTGGTTTCCCCCTGAATGTAATTTGGTTCTTTTCTCTCACAGCCTTTAAAATTCTCTCTTTATTTTGTATGTTAGGTATTTTCATTATAATATGCCTTGGTGTGGGTCTGTTGTAATTTTGTGTATTTGGAGTCCTATAAGCCTCTTGAACTTGATTTTCCATTTCATTCTTCAGATTTGGGAAATTTTCTGATTTTATTTCATTGAATAGATTGTTCATTCCTTTGGTTTGTTTCTCTAAGCATTCCTCAATCCCAATAATTCTCAAATTTGACCATTTCATGATATCCCATAGTTCTTGCAGATTCTGTTCATGATTTCTTACCCTATTTTCTGTTTGTTCAACTTTGTTTTTGAGGTTAAATATTTTGTCTTCAATATTTGAAGTTCTGTCTTCCAGGTGTTCTATCCTATTGGTTATGCTTTCTATGGAGTTCTTAATTTGGTTTATTGTTTCCTTCATTTCAAGGATTTCTGTTTTTTTTTTTTCAATATCTCTAACTCTTTATTGAAATGATCTTTTGCTTCCTGTATTTGCTCTGTTAACTGTCGATTGGTGGGATCATTCAATGCCTGCATTTGCTCTTTCATCTCATCGTTTGCTTCCCTAATTATTTTAATTATGTACATTCTGAACTCCCTTTCTGACATTTCTTCTGCCATGCTGGCATTGGATTTTATTGATGTAACATCTAGATTTGTTTGGGGAATTTTCTTCCCTTGTTTTCTCATAGTGCTCAGGAATCAGTGGGTCATTAAGATATTGCAGATTTCCTCTATCGACTTATAATGTCCCTGACTATTGCTAGTATATCCCCTCTTATCCTTCAGTAGCCTGAAGTCTTGGAGGAAGTTGATAATGCGGAGCTCCACAAGGAAGCTGCCTCTATAGGGGTGGTGACCCTCAGGTGGGCTATATTCCCTGCTAGTGGTCAGAGATGCCTCCACTTGTTGACCAATGTTCATCCAATGGGGAACTAGGCTGCGGGCTAAGGCAAGGCCTGTTTGTTCCTGTGTCTCTGGTTTTACCGTCCCTGTGGGAAAACCTCACCCGGCAGGGATGACTCACCCGGTGGGGAGGTCTCGTTGGTCAGTTCCCCTCCTAGAGTTTCCCCTCAATCTACAACTACCACCTGGGCTGGGCTGTCTTCCTCTGCAATGTTCCCAGGGGCCTGGACCTACCTCCTGGGCCTGGGAGCCTCACCGTTCGCAGGCAAGTCTCCTTAGGCTGCCTCTCCTCAGAGAATCTGCCCACAGTCCTGGAAACTTCGCTCCACCCCTAGGCGTGTCTCTGTGCGGCTCTTCCAGCAAGAAGTCGCCTAGCTCCTGGGACTCTGCTCTGCACTTAATCACCTGGCTATGTGGCCCCTCCTCTGAGCTGCCACCTGGAGCCCCGTACAATAATTCTGAGACCCAGAGACCCGCCACACACCTCCTCCTCCAGACAGCAGCCCAGTTTCCAATGCAGTCACTAGGAGTCCAAGCAACTCACTTCACGTCTCCTCCTCCCGCCAACCGCCCGTAGCCCTAGGCAGTCACTCTGAGTCCAAGTGACCCACCCTGTTCCTCCTCCTCCTCCTTGTGTTAGCCTCCAGGTGTTCAGAAGCAGTGGCTCCAAGACCAAGTGACCCACCACACTCCTCCTCCATGCAGGTCACTGGTGTTCAGGAGCAGTCACTTTGAGTCCAGTCAACTCACCATTCGCCTCCTCCTCTGGCAACCGCCTGTGGCTCTGATGCAGTCACTCCTAGACCAAGCGACCCACCGCACTTCTCTTCCTCCAGGCAACCCCCCGGTGTTCAGAAGTGGTCATTCTGAGTTCAAACAGCTCGCCACCAAGCTCCTCCTCTGGCAACTGCCTCTGGCTCTGATGCAGTCACTCCTAGACCAAGCCACCTGCCGTACTCCTCCTCTTGCTCCGGGGAGCCCCCCGGTGTTCAGAAGTGGTCGTTCTGAGTCCAAACAGCTCGCCACACAACTCCTCCTCAGGCAGCTGCCTGGAGCCCCAGTCGTCGCTCCAAGTCCAAGCGCTGTGCTGAGCCGCCTCCTCTACGATGATCCCACTGGAGTATAGCCATTTTGACAATATTAAATCTGCCTATCCAAGAACATGGGAATTTTTTCCATGTTCGAAGGTTTCCTATAATTTCATCTTTTAGTGTTCTGTAGTACTCATTGTGAAGGTCTTTCACCTCTTTTGTTAAATTGATTCCCAAGTATTTTTTTTGAGGCTATTGTCAATGGGGTAGATTTCCTAATTTCTCTTTCTGGCAATTCATCACTTATGTATAAAAATGCATTGGATTTATGAGCATTGATCTTATATTCTGCTTCTTTACTGAATTCACTCATGGTTTCTAAAATTTTCTGCTGTAATTTCCTGGTTCCTCTATATATATAATCATGTCATCAGCAAATAAGGATAGTTTGAGATCTTCTTTTTCTATTTGTATCCCTTTAAATTTCTTTGATCTGTCTAATTGCTCTGGTTAGAGTTTCGAGGGCATTGCTGAATAGAATTGGTGAAAGAGGGCATCCCTGCCTTTTTCCAGTTTTTAGGGGGAATGCTTTCAGTTGTTCACCATTTAGAATGATATTGGCCACAGGCTTAGCATAAATCATTTTTACAATGTTAAGGAATGTTCCCACTATCTCTTTTTTTTCTAGTGTTTTAAGCATAAATGGATGATGTAATTTATCAAATGCTTTCTCTGCATCTATGAAAATAATCATGTGATTCTTGACTTTATGTCTGTCGATATGATGAATTACATTTATTGATTTTTGAATGTTTAGCCAACCTTGCATCCCTGGGATAAAACCCACTTGATCGTGGTGCACATTCTTTTTAATATATTTTTGTGTGCAATTTGTGAAAATTTTGTTGAGAATTTTTGCGTCAACGTTCATTAAGGACATTGGTCTGAAATTTCTTTCCTCAATGTGTCTCTGTCTGGTTTAGGTATCAGGCTGATATTGGCTTCATAGAATGAGTTTGGGAGGGTTCCCTCCTCTTCTCTTACATGGAATACTTTGAGAAGTATTGGAATGAATTCTTTTTTAAAGTTTTTGTAAAACTTGGCTGAGAACCCATCTGGTCTTGAGCTTTTCTTTTTTGGTAGGCTTTTGATGACTTCTTCTATTTCATTACTTGAAATTGATCTATTTAAGTTGTGTATGTCCTTCTCATTCAGTTTGGGTGATTCATATGTCTATAGAAACCTATTGATGTCTTCAAGATTTTCTGATTTGTTGGAGTATAGATTTTCCAAATCGCTTCTAATTATATTTTGCATTTCACTCGTGTCTGTAGTGATATTCCTTGTTCATTCCAAATTTTAGTAATTTGAGTTTTCTCTCTCCTTCTCTTTGTTAGTGTGGCTAAGATTCGATCAATTTTGTTTTGTTTTTTATAAAGAACAAACTATTTATTTTGTCATTTTTTTTGTATTTTTTCTTTTGTTTCAATTTTGTTGATTTTAGCTCTGAGTTCAACTATTTCCTGTCTTCTACTATTTTGGTGTTGATCTGCTCTTTTCTATGGCTTTAAGCTGTAGTGTTAAGTCATTTATTTGTTGACTTTTTCTTCTTTTATTGAATATGCTCCATGAAATAAATCTTTCTCTGAGTAATGCTTTCATAGTGTCCCAGAGATTATGATATGGTGTGTCTTTGTTCTTGTTTACTTCTAAGAATTTTTTAATTTCCTTCCTGATGTCTTCTGTTATCCATTCATCATATAATAGTATATTATTTATTCTCCAGGTGTTGGAGTAGTTTATGTTTTTTTTTCTGTCATTTATTTCTAATTTCAATCCATGATAAGCTGATAGAATATAAGGTAGTATCTCTATCTTCTTGTATTTTCTCACATTAGTTTTATGGCATCAAATGTGGTCAATTTTAGAGAAGGATCCATGTGCTGCAGAGAAGAAGGTATGTTTGCTCTTTGTTGGATGGTATATTCTATATATGTCCATTAAATCTAAATTATTGGTTGTATTATTAAAATCTATGGTTTCTTTTTTCAGTTTTTGTGTGGAAGATCTGTTCAGTGGTGAGAGATTTATGTTAAATCATCTAGTATCATTGTGTTTTGGTCTATTTGATTTCTGCAATGGAGAAGGATTTGTTTGATGTACATGGATAAGCCACTGCTTGGGACATAGATATTTATGATTGGTACGTGTTGCTGATTTATGCTTCCCTTAAGCCGTATGAAATGTCCTTCTTTATCCCTTCTGACTAACTTTGCCTTGAAGTGCACATTATCTAAAATGAGGATAGATTGTTTTCTGAATGTTTAACCAACCTTGCATCCCTGGGATAAAACCCACTTGATCGTGGTGCACATTCTTTTTAATATATTTTTGTGGGCAATTTGCTAAAATTTTGTTGGGAATTTTTCCGTCAATGTTCATTAAGGATATTGGTCTGAAATTTTCTTTCCTTGATGTGTCTCTGTCTGGTTTAGGTATCAGTCTGATATTGGCTTCATAGAATGAGTTTGGGAGGGTTTCCTCCTCTTCTCTTACATGGAATACTTTGAGAAGTATTGGAATGAGTGTCCATGTGCATGGTATGTTTTTTCCATCCTTTCACCGTTAGTCTGTTGGTATCTCTTTTTATGAGATGAGTCTCTTTCAGGCAGCATATTGTTGGATTTTTTTCTTTTTTATCCAATCTGCCAGTCTATGTCTTTTGATTGATGAGTTCAGGCCATTAACATTCAGGGATATTATTGAGTTATGATTTGCATTTCCAGTCATTTGGCTCATTTTTGTTTTTGACATAATTTGTTTTCTCCTTAATATGGCTATGCCTTTAAGCTAGTTCCTCCCTTTGCTGATTTGCATCACTGTTTTTCATCTCCTCCTCATGGAAATTTTTGCTGAGAATGTTCTGTAATGCCAACCTTCTTTTTGTGAATTCTTTCAGTTTTTGTTTATCCTGGAAAGATCTTATTTTATCATCAAATCTGAAGGTAAGTTTTGCTGGGTATAAGATTATTGGTTGGCAATCATTTTGTTTCAGGTCTTAATATATGTTGTTCCAGGCCCTTCTAGCTTTTTGGGTCTGGATTGAAGAATCTGCTGATATGCTTATTGATTTCTCCCTGAATGTAATTTGATTCTCTTCTCTCACAGCCTGTAAAATTCTGTCTTTATTTTGTATGTTAGTTATTTTCATATTAATGTGCCTTTATGTGGGTTGCAATTTTTTGTATTTGGACTTCTATAAGCCTCTTGTACTTGATTTTCTATTTCATTCTTCAGATTTTGGAAATTTTCTGATATTTTTTAATTGAATAGATTGTTCATTACTTTGGTTTGTTTCTCTAAACCTTCCTCAATCCCAATAATTCTCAAATTTGGCCTTTTCATGATATCCCATAATTCTTGTAGATTCTGTTCATGATTTCTTACCATCTTCTCTGTTTGGTTAACTTTGTTTTCAAGATTAAATATTTTTTCTTCAATGTCTGAGGTTCAGTCTTTCAGCTGTTCTATTCTATTGGTTATGCTTTCTATGGAGTTTTTAATTTGGTTTATTGTTTCCTTCATTTCAAGAATTTCTGCTTTATTTTTTCAGTATTTCTTCCTCATTATTAAAATGATCTTTTGCTTCCTGTATTTTGTCTTTTAACTCTTGATTGGTGTGATCATTTAATGCCTGCCTTTGCTCTTTCATTTCATCCTGCAATGCCTGCCTTTGATCTTTCATCTCCTTGTCTGATTCTTTCATTGTTTTAGTTATGTACATTCTGAACTCTCTTTCTGACATTTCTTCTGCCATGCTATCATTAGGTTTTATTGATATAGTATCTAGGTTTTTGTGGGACATTTTCTTCCCTTGTTTTCTCATATTGGTTAGATATCAGTGGGACTCTGAGATATTGCAGATTTCCTCTTTGGCTTCTGGTGTCCCTGTAGATTTCCAGTATATCACCTCCTAGCCTTCAAAGCCTGAAGTCTTGGAGGAACTTGATAATGCAGTACTTCCAAAGAAAACTGTCCCTGGGTCACTGCTGGGTGTGGGATTGGGGGATGGGTGTGCTCAGAAAGTCTCTCACTAGGTGGGCCTCCTCTGAAAAGCCTTCTGTGGACCAGGCCTGCAACCTGATGGAGCCGGGCTGCTCAGGAAAGCCTCAGGACCCCCTGCCCTGGTCCAAGAATCTGCCTGCACACCTGACTGGGGCCCACCTGTAGGTACTGGGCATGTGTGGAAAGTCTCTCACTGGGTGGGTCTGCACCAAGAAACTGACTGTGGAACAGTCCTGCCACCTGCCTGCTCAGGAAAGCCTCTTGCCACCCTTCCTTGTTCTAAGAATCTGTCTGAGGACCAGGACACACTGCTGGTTGTGGGACTTGGGACTGGATGTGCTTGGAAAGCCTCTCACGAGGCAGGTTTGCTCAGAAAAGCTGGCTGTGTGCCGGGCCTGCCACAGGATGGAGTCAGGCTGCCAAAGAAAGACTCACCAACCTACCTTGGTCCAAGAAGCTGTATGAGGACCAGGACCCACTACTAGGTGTGGGACTCGGGGATGGGTGTGCTTGAAAAGCCTCTTACTAGGTGCGTCTGCTTGGGGAAGCTGGCTGTGGGCCAGGCCTGATGCTGGATGGAGCCTGGCTGCTCAGGCAAGGCTCTTGCCACCCTGCCCTGGTCCAAGAAGCTGCCTGTGGACTGGACTGGGACCCACCACTTGGGAATGGGTGTGCATGGAAAGCCTCTCACTGGGCAGCTCTATTCCAAGAAGCTGGCTGTGGAATGGGCCTGCTTTTTGGGCCGAGCTTCACCCAGTGGGAGTGACTCACCCAGCATCTCTGAGTTGGTCTTAGTCTCTCAGTACCTCCCCTTCTTGAATCCTGAGTTCTGGAGTGACAGGAGATGCAGTCACCCTCTAGTTTGCCATCTTGTCTCTACAAGTAGTTTTGGTTTTAAGAAAATCTCACATGCTGTTTTTCTATAACATTTTCTACAATAATTTATGAAAAAATTTCTAATTCAAATTTATAAAATACATTAGGTTACTTTCATATTTGTTTCTAAAATCATTATCAGCTTACTTGTCTAGTACATGGCAAGTCTAATAATAATTTTTGAAATATGGATATCCATATTTAAAATATTATCCTCTACAAAAAATGCAGAACAATTAACTGTCAGAAATTTTATACATATGTTTTATGTATATATGTGTGTGTGTGTGTGTGTGCATGAAATTTTTTGCTTCATTAAGTTTGAGAGAGAGAAAGATATTGTTCTTTTCATTTTTAAGCCTCTGGTTTAGTCTTTTTTGCTTTTCAGATAAGTGTCTGTTTATCTGTTTTATGGAGTTGATCCCTGATTGGAATGCAAACAGCCACACTAACAAAGAGAAAAAGAGAGAAAACTCAAATTATTAAAATTCAAAATGACAAGGAAATATCACAACAGACACGATTGAAATACAAAACATAATTAGAGGCTATTTTGAAAATATATACTCCAAAAAAACAGAAAATCTCAAAGACATCAACAGGTTTCTAAAGACATATGAATTACCAAAACTGAACGAGGAGGATATACAAAATTTAAATAGATCGACTTCAAGGAATGAAATAGAAGAAATCATCAAAAGCCTAACAACAAAGAAAAGTTCGGGACCAGATGGGTTCTCAGCCAAGTTCTACAAAACATTTAAAGAAGAGCTTATTCCAATATTTCTCAAAGTATTTGATAAAATAGAAGAGGAGGGAACCCTTCCAAACTGATTCTATAAAGCCAATATCACCCTGATACTTAAAACAGACAGAGATAAACCCAGGAAAGAAAATTTCAGACCAATATCCTCAATGAATATTGATGCAAAAATTCTCAACAAAATCTTAGAAAATCACATACAAAAATGTATTAAGATAGTGCACTACAATCAAGTGGGTTTTATCTCAGGAATGCAAGGTTGGTTCAACATCTGGAAATCAATTAGTGTAATTCACCATATCTATAGACATAAAGTCAAGAATCACATGATTATTTTGATAGATGCAGAAAAAGCATTCAATAAAATACAGCATCCCTTCATGCTTAAAACACTGGAAAAATAGGGATAGTGGGAATATTCCCTAACATTGTAAAGGCTATCTATGCTAAGCCCAAAGCCAATATCATTCTAAATGGTGAAAATCTGAAAGCATTCCCCCTAAAAACTGGAACAAGACAGGGATATCCTCTTTCACCACTTCTATTCAACATTGTCCTCAAAACTCTAGCCAGAGCAATAAGACAGACCAAGGAAATTAAAAGTATATGAATAAGAAAAGAAGAACTCGAACTATCCTTATTTGCTGATGGCAAGATTATATATTTAGAGGAACCAGATAATTTCACCAGAAAACTTTTAGAACTCATAAGTGAATTCAGTAAAGTAGCAGGATATAAGATTAATGCTCATAAATCCAGTGCATTTTTATACATAAGTGATGAATCTTCAGAAAGAGAAGTCAGGAAAACTATCACATTCACAATAGCTTTGGAAAAAAAATAAAATACTTGGGAATCAATCTCACAAAAGAGGTGAAAGACCTCTACAATGAGAACTACAGAACACTTAAATAAGAAATTAAGAAAAACCTTAGAAGATGGAAAGATCTCCCATGTTCTTGCATAGGCACAATAAATATTGTCAAAACGACCATACTACCAAAAGTGCTATACAGATTCAATGCAATTCCAATTACAGTCCCAAAAATGTACCTTACAGAAAAAGAGTAAGCAATCATGAAATTCATCTGGAAGAATACAAAGCCCAGAATAGCTAAAGCAATCTTTATCAGGAAGAGTGAAGCAGAGGGTATCACAATACCAGAACTTCAACTGTACTACAAAGAAATAGTAGCAAAAATGGTATGGTATTGGCACCAAAATAAAATGGTACAGAGTAGAGAACACAGACAAATACCCAAATAAATACAATTTTCTCCTACTAGACAAAGGTGACAAAAATATGCAATTGAGAAAAGATAGCCTCTTCAACAAATGGTGCTGGGAAAACTGGAAATCCATATGCAACACAATGAAACTAAACCCCTATCTCTCACCCTGAACAAAAATCAACTCACAATGGATCCAGAACCTTGAAATCAGACCACAGACCTTGCATCTTGTAGAAGAAAAAGTAGGTACAATTCTTCAATTGTTGGCTTAGGATCAGACTTCCTTAACAGGACTCCCATAGCACAAGAAATAAAAACAAGAATCAAGAACTGGGACAGATTCAAACTAAATAGCTTTCTCTCAGCAAATGAAACTATCAGAAATGTGAAGAGAGAGCCTACAGAGTGGGAGAAAATCTTTGCCACTCATACTTCAGATAGAGCACTAATTTCCGGAATATATAAAGAACTCAAGAAACTCTACACCAAGAATACAAATAACCCAATCAACAAATGCGCTAAGGATATGAACAGACACTTCAACAAGCAATCAATAAACATATGAAAAAAATATTCAACATCGTTAGTAATAAGAGAAATGCAAATCAAAACTATCCTAAGATTCCTTCTCACCTAATTAGAATGGTGATTATCAAGAATACAAGCAACAATAGGTGTTGGAGAGCATGTGGGGAAAAAGATACAATCACACATTGCTGGTGGGGCTGCAAATTAGTGCTGCTACTCTGGAAATCAGTGTGGAGATTCCTTAGAAAAATTGGAGTGGAACCACGATTTGACCCAGCTACTCCACTCCTTGGCCTAAGCCCAAAGGATGTAAAACCAGCATACTACAGAGATGTAGCCACATGAATGTTCACAGCTGTTCAATTCACAATAGTCAGACTGTGGAACCAACCTAGATGCCCCTCAATTGATGAATGGACAAAGAAACTCTGATATATATATATACCATGATATATATATATATATATATATATATATATATATATATATATACCATGATATACCACAGAATATTACTCAACCATAAAGAATAATAAAATTATGGCATTTGCAGGCAAATGGATGCAGTTGCTTAATATCATGTTAAATGAGATAAGCCAATCTCAAAAAAACCAAAGGATCAATGATTTCACTGATAAGCAGATGACACTTATAGGGGTGGGAAGGAGGCATGAATGGAGAAAGGAGGGACTCTTTAGAGGGATAAGAAGGGTGGGAGGGGTGGAGGGGGAAAATAACAGAATGAATCAAAAACTATTACCCTAGTTAAATGTATGATTACTCAAATGGTATGCCTCTACTTCATGTACAGAGAAATGAAATGTATCCCATTTGTTTACAATAAAAATGAATTTAAAATGGCTTTATTGATGTATGATTGATATATATTAAGGAAGCCTATTTAAATTTATAACTGAATGAGTATAGTTTGCGAATATAAAAAAAAATTACCCAAGTTTCACAAACCACGAAGGAAAATATGTTCAATTAACAGAAAGGAGAATTGTTTGACAAACCATAGAAGAACTGTCTTACAAAACAAAGAAATAGATTCTGTTCACAGAGCATGGGAGAAGAGGATGGGGTCCTCTTCCCTGAGGTTTCTGAAATGTGCATATTACATAGGTCTCCTTCCAGAGGACAGAGCAGAGCTCTAGTCCTTGAAGATCCTGTTTGGCTTCTCCATCTCCCAAGAGAATGACACATATGCTTCTTTCCAAGGGACAGGACTGACATTTCTCCTCTCCTTATACTCCATATCTTGGATGATCTGTTTACATTACAAATTTTTTCTTTGTACTTTGAAACTTAGAAAACACATTAGCAGATAATACTTTTCAAAGAATACAGACTTCTAACAGGAATAATATAAACATGACCAGATTTAACAGTATTTTAACAGGAAACAAAGTTTGAAACTTATTCATTAACAATCCACTTAAAAGATGAAACAAGAACAGAAGGGGCTATACATAATTGATAGGAACTCAAACATCACAATTAGTTTCTAACATTTCTTAAGGATGGCAATTTTCTCAATCAATAAGTCCAATAGGTTCCATTTAGGATGATAATTTTATTAGTCAATAAGGCCAGGGCTGGGGAGATAGCTCAGTCAGTAAAGTGCTTGCCTTGCAAGTACAAGGCCCTGGGTTTAATCCCCAGCACTGTAAAAAAAAAAAAAAAAAAAAAAAAAAAAAAACAAATAAGTCCAATAATTCCATTTGTTGTTGTTTGCCCAAAAGAGCAATTTGATTTCATTGTAATCTTTCATTTGTTTGTAGATAAGCTTGTGTTTTGGGGATTCCTCAGAGGGAGAAGTTCAGGAAAACAGTTCACCCTTGGGACATTTACTAGGAAATTTTAAATCCCTTCACTGGATCCCTGACCTAGAGCCATCAATACTTATTTGCTTGTGTAATGATAGTTGACCGCAGTATCCTTAACATAATCAATCAAAATGACCACTTACTGTCACCCTGGACCCCAATATTTTATGGGACTTATACAACTTCTGTGAGTGAGAAGGCAAGTGGAAAGACATTTTTTATCTTCAAGATTTTTTCTTTCTTGTGCATTAAACCTTATTTTTGCTCTTTCTGCAAATTTGAACACTTTCTTTTGGCTTATTCTTCCCCTCCTAATCCCCTCCACCTCCTCTTCTGACTCTGACCCGGTGATGAACCACCCCTATACCAGTACCCTGTGACACAGGCCTTTCCAGCCCCTGTTTCTGTATCTCCTTTGACTTGTTCTGTTTCTGCTTCTGCTTCCCTTCACAGCCCACCCAGTCCTCCCACCAGGATGTCAACTCACATGTTCTAGCCCCCTTATGGGAGGTGGCCAATGCAGAAGCAGTGTTCAGAGTTTATGTTACTTTCTTACTCTCTGATGTTTCCAAATCACAGAAGCAGCTAGGTTTCTTCACCTCCAACTCTGCAAACATCATTACAGAATTTCAGTATCTTTTCCAGTCTATGACCTTATCTGCTGTGACATTTACATAATCATGTCCAACACCTTGGCTCCTGAGGAATGGAGGAGAGTCTGGGAACAGGCACACAATTATGCAGATGAGGTTCAACAATTGGCACCACCTATCCCATTGGTCCTGAAACAGTTTGAGAGAGGGAGACCCAGTGAGACTATAACAATGGGACAAAGCATCTGCAAGGTGATTTCCAAACCTGCATCTTTGCAGGTCTCTGAAAGGCCATCATTAAACCCATTAATTATGATAAATTTCAGGAAGTAATACAAGACAAAACTGAAAACCCATCCCCCTTTCTGAGTCACCTCAGAGAGGCCATGCTCAAATATAGTAAACAGGAACCTGAAACTCTGGAGGGACAACAGATACTCATGATTTGCTATTTTTCTGAAAGTTACTTGGATGTAAAGGCCAAATTGAGGTGGTTGGATAGGGGACCCCTCACTCTCCTGGGAAGAGACATCCTAGCCAAATTGGCTGACTCTATTTCCTTCTCATGCACCATGTGCCTTCACCAAGATTCATCTGTTATTCCTCTCCTCATGACTGCATGAATACACAATTCAACCTGAATCTTCATATTCCCTTCCTCCATTCCTTGAAGACCCCAAGATCTGGACACCCACACACTCTCTGTAACCACATGCTCACCTGCCCTCATTTGCCTAAAGGACCCAACATCCTTTCCAGCCCAGTACATTTAATATCCCCTTCCCCATGGGATCCTGATTGGACTTCAACCAGTCATCCAGGATTTTAATAAGAAAGACTTTCTGCACCCCACCAACTCATAACTTTCCCATCCTGGTGTTATAAAGCCTAATATATTCTACCATTTGGTGCAAGAACTCTACATCACCAACTCAGCAGTTGGCCCCATATTCCCCATTGTGCTCAATCCCTACACCTTGTTTTCCTCTATCCCTTCCTCCACCACATACTTCTCTGTACTGGATTTTTAGTGTCCCTCTTAATCCTGACCTGCAGGATCTCTTTGCCTTCACCTGTACTGACACTCTCATTTAAGATTCCTCTCAGCTGACCTGGACATTTCTCCCACAGGATTTTGGGACAGCCCTCACTTCTTTGGTCAAACACTGTCTCATGGTCTTGCCTGTCTCACTTTCATTTCCTCCTCTCTCTTACTGTATGTTGATGATCCTCTCTCAAGGACTCCCAAGGGGACACTCTTAAGCTTCTAAATTTTCTGGTTGACAGAGGGAATTGGGTCTCTCCCACAAAGGTAATGCTTTCTCAACCTCAGGTTATTCACTTAGGAGTCAGCCTCTCACCTAGATTTAAGGCCATCACTGTAGAGAGAAAAGCATTGTGGCAAAACATGCTCACTCCATCTACCAAGGAAGAAATTATTTCCTCACTAGGACTAACAGGATATTTACAATACTGTATTCCCAGTTTTTCCATTCTGGAATCCCTCTTTTATGAGGCTTTAAAGGGTACTCCCAGAGAAACTCTCCTCAATGCAGTGGAAGTCCCTTTCCAGATCCTAAGGAAAGCCCTTCTTCAAGCCCCAGGCCTAACCTTCCTAACATTACCAGACCCTTCTTCCTATTTGTCTCTGAGAAAAGTGAGTTTGCTCTTTGGGTCTTAGGGCACATGTTCAGTCCCACATTTGGCCCAGTGGCATATCTATCAAAAAGACAAGGCCCCATTGTAGGAGTGTGAGCACCATGTCTTTGGGTATTGGCTGCAACATTTGTCTTAACTCAGGAATAAAAAAAAAATCCCTTTGGGGCTCCAACTGATTTGCTCTCAGTTCATCATCTTTTCAAGTTTCTTATTTATAAGGGTGTGCAAATTCTACTGCCCTGTCAGGTGTTAGACTTGCAAACTTCTTTTTATTGAGGACTCTTCCATTTAAGTTAAGACATACCATCCTTTAAATGTAGACACCCTCTTACCCCTACCTTTCAAAATACATGCTTCAGGAGCCCATATATGCATTGAGATTCTGATTTCGCACCATAAAGAATGATAAAATTATGTCAGTTGCAGGCAAATGGATGAAATTGTAGAATGTCATGCTAAGTGAGATTAACCAATCTCAAAAAACTAAAGGACAAATCATCTTGCTGATAAGTGGATGATGACATATAATGTGTGGTGGGAGGGGTTAGCATTGGGGTTAGGGTTAGGTTTAGGGTTAGAGTTAAGGAGGGTGGCAAGAATGGAGGAAGGAAAGACTGTATACAGGGAAAAGAGGAGTGGGGGGAGGAAAAAATAACAGAATGAATCAAACAAAATTACCCTATGTAAATTTATGATTACACAAATGAAATGTGTTGACTTCATGTACAAACAGAGAAACAACATGTATCCCATTTTTTTACATTAAAAAAAATGTTATTTCCCTGCCCCTCCAGTGTTCAGAATATGACCTTACACAAACCTACATTCATATGGTTCACTGATGTGAACTCTTTTCTCCTTGAAGGGATCTGATGGATTGCATATGCCATTGCCTCCCTCAAAAAGGTTAGAGAGTCAGGACCACTACCTAATAACACCACAAGCCAACAGGCAAAATTAATCACCCTCACTTGTGCATTCACCCTAGCAAAAGGAGAATCCTTCACAATCTACACTGAACCCAAATGTGCTTTTCACATAATCCTTTTCCATGCCACTATTTGGAAACAGAGGGGCCTTCTTACCACAAAAGGGAACTCCATCACCAACTCTAGCTACAACCTAAACCTCCTCAAGTCTCTTCACCTTTCAGCAGCTATAGGCCTTGAACATTGCTGTGCCCATCAGACACACCAATCATTCATCTCTTCAGGCAACAATAAGGCAGATAAGAAGGCTGGAAGAGCAACCCTATTATCCACACCAGCCTCCATCATGGCTCCCCATGGTCCCTCGCCTCCAATGCCACCAATCAATAAAATAATTTCCTACCTCCACCATCACTTCCACTGCAAACTTTCTTCACTCTCACAATTTTCTAAACTCATTTGCAGTTATCCTCCTCTGACATCTCATTTCTGAACTAATCCTACATTCATCAAACCCCCTACTTTTCTGACTCATCAGACCCGTGATGCCATTCCAGGGTTATATTGGCAAGTTGATTTCATTCACATGCACACAGTAAGAAAATCAAAATGCTTTCTTGTCATGGGATGGTGTGAAGCCAACCCTACTTCCAGCAAAAGTGCACTGTCTCTACCTTTATCCTTCATAAAATCATTCCTCCCTTTGGAGTGCCTACTTCATTCTAGTCAGATAATTGGCCTGAATTTATATTCCAAGTTTCCCAAAAACTTGCCAAGACTGTTGGAGTCCGTTGGCATTTCCACATTCCATTTTACCCAAAGTCATAGGATAAAGTAGGATAAACAAACTGAACTATTAAAAATGTCTTAACCAAACTTTCTTTAGTACTTCGCCTTGACTGGGGTAAACTCCTGCCTCTTACTCTTCTGCATCTTCACTCGCTGCCAAAGAAACCTGCTGATATCTACCCATTCTGAGCTGAGGTATGATCATCCCTTTCTTCCCCCTGGTATAATGCCTCTTCTTTCCTCTTTTCCTTCTCATATATTTATTCTTCTCCTAAACTACATTTAGTCATTGCTATGGGTTCTACTGAATACTCATTGTGTAGACCCCTGTCTGTCCCCCTGGCTCAACCTCTTCAAGGAGGAGACTCCGTTCATTTCTTTCCTCCTCAGGAGACAACAGTCCCTCTATCTCCCAAGTAGCAGGGACCCCATAAATTAATCCTGGCTATGCCAATGACCATCAAGGTGTGAGGTTTACTAGGATGGCTACATATTTCTTGGGTTAAGTTTTATTCTTAATCCACAAACTCCTCTCCAGTTTCTAACCCTCAGACTTCTTCCAACCAATAATCAGTCACCTCAGTGGTACCTCTTCACCTCAGGCACAAGGCCATCAAGCCCTCCACCCTTCTCCATTCCAGAGACAAAGGACCAGAACACTGAGGCACCAGATAACCATAACCAGCCATTAGGACTGGACTTACAGCTACAAAATTATCTTCCTTATGCCCCCCAAAAGGGGATCATCTTATAAAAACAAAAATGGGGGAATGAATAGACAATGGGTTAAAAAGCCTGCAGTCATTTCTCCCCTGCTACTTTGCTGCTGTCAATATTCTGCCTCCCCCATACCATTTTAAAACCTAGATTGCTAGTACACGAACTTCCTCATCAGTCATTGGTCCAGTCCTTAGCCCAAAATCTTTCTAGTCAGTCATAGAAACAGATTGATAGTAACCTGTAAAACTTCCACTTCTTAAGAATAGCTCCCCACCATTTTCCCTCTCTCTTTCTCCCACTGTGGGCAGACAATCCACCTGTTCGCTTAAAAAAATCTCTTGTGTTAATTTCCATGTCCGGAGTGGTTTTCTGGGCATTTTCAGGTTTCTTTGCCTCATCTTCTTTCCAGCCTCTTCATCTTCCTTGACCTCTGAAGAACCTCAGATTATACCCCCTTCATTTCTAACACTGGACACTTCATCTTGATCATCTCTTTTTTTTTCTCTCTCTCACCTTCAATTTTCTTTGTCATTTCTCCTGTTTTTATGGGATGACTTAGTTGCTTCAGGTTGACAATGAGAGCTGTTCTGGGATCCAGGTTTCTCATGATTCTGTTGTTTTATATCCTCTAAATGCAGTGGTGCCCATTTGTGTTTATTAGTTCTCTTTCATTGACTGCTGAACTTGGCCTCATCATCACTGACTTTCCAATAGGACAGTAATTTTCTGTCCTGGTTTTCTTTGCTCTCACAGTTACTCCTCTTTTCAACCTTCTCTTCTAATTCTTTTCTAATTTGTGGCTTCATTTTTTTGGCAAATGACACTCTGAAATTGCAAAAATTTTTTTTCAGTGTTCACTATGTCTCCTAATGCTGGGCAGTTTGACATGTTGTTGAAGTCACTGGTCCTATTGGATTTTGTTGCCTTGAGTTTTTCTGCTTTTTTAATTTTGGGGAAACTGAACTATACCTTCAGGGTCTCTGGCATAAGTGGCTGTAGCCCTGTTGCAGCAGGACATGCATGCTGGTAAGTTTTTTTCCAGGGGCTCTCCTTGGGTGTAGAGTGGCTTCTTCCCCAGGTGGGCCATGACCAACAGCTCCCAGACATTCTTGGCCAGAGACTCCCTACCAAAGGGGCCATCAGAGCCCATGTGCCTTGTGTGCCAAGTGCAGTGTAGGCAGCTACATGGGCACAGGCACCTGTCGAATGCTGTGGTTCATCATCATCCCAGTGATGACTCTCCCTGCATGCCCAAGCCAGTGGCAGCCCTCCCCACCTACTTGCCCTCCTGCTCCAGTGGGGAGCTGCTACTCTGCTGACTGGCTTAGCAATGTCATCCGTGATGTTCACTCCACTGCCACTGCCACTGGCACCACAGGCTGGTCCTCCTGAGAGCTAGCAGTGGATACAGGGTCATGACCAGATATCATCTGCTGGTTCTGGCCTCCGCAGCTGGGGGCCACACAGGGTCAGGCTCTCATCTACAAGTCTCTGCACCAAAATACCAGCTGGCTCCAGCCTGGTACCTTGACTTTGAAAATCCAGTTGTGAGTGCTGCCAAGGTCATGCAGTACCAGGTGTGCCTCCCTGCCTACACTGAACACAGCACAAACTGCTAGGTCCCAGGCCTTCCCAGAAACATTTTCTTTTTCCTTCTACTAAATATATTTCCATACCTGGAGCAATCAATATTCTTTCCTCTGTTGGCCTCTTTTTTGTTCATATTCTGAAAATAAAAACTTATAAAATTTCTGAATTCATATGAATTACTCCAATTTAATAAGATGAAATACTTTATGCTATTTATAGGACTCTAATTGAAGCACAGTTGAAATATTTGGACCCCTTGTACATAGAGGAAATACATGTCATTTAGGCTATTTTAGCCATAAAGGTGAAAAAGGTCAAAGTGTGCACATCATAAAGAATATTTGGTCCACGTTGAAAAGGTGGCATGAAGGTATCTCATGAATTGTCAAGATCACACTTAACTCATACTCAAGAGTTCTAATGTAAAAATTTCTTTGAATGGAAACCATGGAGAACCTGTTGCTTATGAGGGAACTGTGGATGTTTTTACACCATGCTGGGCCATTCACAACATTCATAAGTTGGTACACTTGTTTTACCAGGAGAATTTGCTTCTGGTGAAGATGTTGCAGAACTTGACATCAACATTGCTGTTCTGATACTGCATGAATGTAATATAATGGAGTTAGAGGGTCATGGAGGCTTCCATTGAGGTTTCAATGTGGAACCTGGGAGACCAGGCAAAGTGATTCAGGGTCAAACACTCTGCTGGATGATTCTGAGATGATGATGCATGAAGATTTGAAAAGAAAACAGAAACTTAAGTGAGGACTCCCAAGATTAAAAAATATTCATCATAAAAAACATGTCCTTAGGAAAGCTGTAAAAATTGAACAGGAACCATGGCAGGAGAGAGACCTTGTGGGTTGCAACCCAGAAAACTATAGTGTAGAAGCTGCACAGTTCTTTGGAGAGAACAACACAATGTCATGTGTCCCAGATCCTGGATGTGGAATTATGGTCTTATTTCTCCAGCTGGATTTTAGTTGTTTTGGGGCAAGATACCAGGGATTGAACTCAGAGGCACTAGATCACTAGCCACATGTGCCAGCACTATACTGTATTATTTAGAGACAAGGTCTTGCTGAGATGGTTAGCAAGTAGCCATTGCTGAGGCTGGCTTTGAACTCACAATCCTCCTGCCTCTGCCCACTCAGCCTCTGAAATTACAGGCATTCACCAATATGCCCAGATTTTAGTCTTATTTTGGTCCCATTCCTTCCTTAGTTTTGTTTTAGTCTCTATATCTTTATATATTGATGTATCTCCCTTGTTGAATGTAGATGTTTACCCTGTGTCATTATATACTGGACATTTGTAAGTGACTTTTGGTTTTTACTGCAATGCATGCTGACAGTACACCTGTACCTCAGGAAACTTTGGACTTGCATGCTGGAAATTTTAAGACTATGCATACTCCTGGAAATGAACTAGAAGTACTTTGTAATGTGAAATAGGTATAGGCTTGTTGGAGGGAAAGTGGGGAAAGTTATGGTTTAGGTATATGAGGTGCCCCAAAATCTCACACATGTGAGGATATAATGATCTGTGGTAAAATGATTAGATTATGATAGTTGCATTCTGAGTGGTAGTGTAATGCCTTGATGGATATACCCTGTATTGACTATCAGAAACTGAGATGTGACTGAAGAGAGTGGGTCACTGGGAATTTGAAGAACATGAATACATAGAGGCTACATAGTGACTTGAGAATAATTTCTCCTAAATACTACATAGGCCATAGAGTGTATGGCATTAATAGGAAGTACTCAGGTAATTAAGACAAGTCAGGCAATAAGTTCAAGCAATTCATAGAAAAGCACAAGCCACTGAGACTAAGTGGTCTATATCAGATATGCAGGTCATGGTAGTTACATAGTTGATAAAAGCTAAGAGGTAATGGAGACATCACTGGCCTCCTGTCAATATAGGGCAGTTAAACTATTCAGTCCATAAAAAACTATTAGAGTCATAGTGATGAAGTAGTTCATAGAGGATACTCTTATTGAAACTGTGCAAATTATTGAAAATATGCAGGTAATAGATTCTATGAATGTCAGAGGGATCACACAGAAAATAGAGGTCATGCAGGTCACTGAGCATATATAGGCAATAGAGAACACTAAGGTACAGATATTACATAGACAACAGGGGCTACTATGGTCATAGAGGCTACAGAGTTTATATTGTCAACTCAAAACTTAGAGGTTAAGCAGTTCACATGGTTTACTATAATCCTTTAGACTACTCAGGTCATAGAGACTATTTAGATCAGAAATATTCTGCAGGAAATACAAATATGTAAATCACAGAGAATACTCATATTATAGAAGTTATAATAAAAATGAAGATAGAAGAGATAAAGAGGTTATTCTGTCCATAATTTTTGCCTAGATCAGAGTTTTCTGAGACCATAGAGGATATGGAGGTCATAAAGTTTATGCAAGTCATAAAGAATGCTCAGTTCCTCAATGGTATTCAGGACACAGAGGATACATGGGCAATAGAGGCTATTTATCCACTTGTGTTCTACAGGTTTTATAGGCTGCTGAGGCAATTGACTCTAGCAGGTCATAGAAGTAACAGTTTGTAGATGGTGCACACTTTAGAGGCTACCCAAATCATAGAAGGTATGCAGATAGAAAAGGGTTCAGGATACAAATACTATAAATGTCATAGGGGCTACTCAGGTCACAGAGGGAAAAAAAGTCATGAAGAATACTGATATCATACTTTTTACTCATGCCATGGAAGCTACAATGGTTACAGAAAATTAAAACCATTTACTTTAGAAGACATAAGACTATGCAGGTCTTTGACACTCATAGAGGCTATGCATGTCATAGAGAATATTAAGAACTAGATGATAAGTGGGTCATTGAGGATACTCACCATAGATTCTGTTTAAATTTTTGTAGTTATTTATTTTAGTTATGCATGGCAGTAGAATGTATTTTGACATATAATACATATGTGGAATTTAACTTCCCATTTTTTATAGTTTTATAAGATATGGAGTTACACTGGCCAAGTATTCCTATATGAACAGAATTAAATTATTTCTGACTTATTCTACTGTGTGCCCCAATACCATCCCTTTACCCTGCCCTTCAC
>NW_025920383.1:0-49582 GCF_902686445.1 Sciurus carolinensis
TTCTTGGGGAGCTGTGTTTTAGGAAAATTCTTTTCCATAAACCTTCAATGAGGAAGAACAAAAAGGGGAATCTTGGATTGACAAAAAGTCACACAAAATATAGAGACAAACTGGGTATTGGTGGGGCACCTGGAATTAAAATTTCTCTGTTTGGGGCACCACTGAGCCCTGAGCAGGGAGGATCACAAGTTCAAGGCCAGCCTGAGGGATAAATCTAGACACTGTCCCAAAAGAAAATAAGCCCTGTGTGGTGGTTCATGGGTGTCATCCCACAAGCTTGGTAGGCTGAGAACAGAAAGAGGATTGCAAGTTCAGAGTCACCCTCAGCGATTTAGTGAGGACCTGCCTGAGAATAAAAAGGAAGAGTGGCTTGGGTTATGGTTCAATGGTTAAGCACTCCTGGGTTTAATCTCCCTTGTACCAATAAAGAAACAAATAAATAAATAAATGTATGGATGCAGCTCAGGATTAGATCACCCCCAATTTTCATCCCCAGTACGAAAAAATGTTTGTTTATGTATGTAAGCATATGTGTTTATATACTAAATACTATATACACATATGTATGTATGTATATTTGTGTGTATGTGTGTATATGTATTATTTTTTTCTTTTTACATATTTACATTTATATGAGAGAAAAGGCACTCACTCACTCACAGAATATACCAAAACCCCTGGTAATTAAAGGCCAAAGGTCACCTTTGCTTCAGAGACATAAGCAAGCTACTCTTCTCTTCTACCAGCCTATCTAAATTAGAAGGCCAAAAACACATACCAACCCCTGTCAGCTTTCCCACAGCTACTGCCTGGGGGTGGACACCAGTGGCTTTCATTACTCTAGATAAACTTAGGCCAATCACACATCCTCCTGGTGGCGGACCTATTCAAATGCCTGCCCTATCAACTTTCAATGGTAGTCACAGTGCTTCCCATGGTGACAATGAGTGACAGGCAATCAATCTGAGTAAGGAGGAACAGGAAGTGAGAAGGGGAGAGCACCTGGGCCCCACTACACCATGAACCCCCAGTTTCACTGCTGTCCTGCAGCCACAAAGGGTCTCTTTCTCTCCTCAGGGGCCCTTCATCTCAGTCTCCTCTAAAACAAAAGCCCCTGGGGAAGTCTATGGAGGAGGCATTTTAATAATAAAAATATATCTCAATCTGTAGCATTTGGTACACTTGGTGGGTCTGTGGTTGGGGAAAGGCTCTGCCTCATCACTGGTGACCCTCGCTGAGGATCCTCTGGTACAAGGACAGATCACAATTCTGTCGTGAGATTTCCTCCTACTCATCACTTAGGACATCACAGAATCCTGTGGGAATCTGGCTGTCAGGGTCAAAAGATTCGGTACAGCATGTTTGTGTGGAATTTCAGCAGTGCCAGGCACCAAGTGTTTTGCACCTCTGTCAGGTAAGCATTGCAGAAGGGGAGAGGAGAAGGGAGACCGAGGTGTCCTGGACTGAGTATGAGTAAACATGTATTAGAGACCCTCCCTGAGGTCCCTATGTACAAGATGGGGCAAAGAGGTCCCTGGTTCCAGCAGGGACTTAATGGGAAAATGAGGCTTTGCTACCAATTCTCCACAGTCACTTTTTGCCCCACCCCTGATGCCTGAGATAGCAGCATCAAATCAGACATTTTTAAACTTAGGGAAGGCATAGTCACAAAGAGAACTGGAGCCAGGCTCTTCAGACCTCTAATAGTCAGTGGAGGCAGAGGTCATTAGGTCAAAGGAAAGATTACACTGTGGGACAGCTAGTTCTGAGGGCTCCACAATCTCTCTCAATACCTTGTTTCTGCCCCTCCCCCTCGACCATTATGACATCACAAACTGTATTGGAGTTAAGGAGAGAGACTGGGCAGGGCACCACACACTGTTGTACACTGTTCCCAGACCAATATACAGAGAGGACATTGGGGGCAGAAGAGGCAGGGAAAATTCCATGAGACCACAGATCAGCACCAAGGTCACATCAAATAAAGAGACAACTGGAGAAGAGTGAGTGCTACATTAACATGAGTACTAAGGATATAAACTATCCAATGAGTCAGTCTCCATGACAGAAGTACTAAGTCTTCTGTGCCCTGTGGTTGAGCACTCCTCCCCTTGAAGTTCTTAGTCTTCTCTGGGTGCTGTGTTTAATCTCCTCTCACACACCATTGGTCACGGTCTTCTCTGTCCTCTGGGAGAGTGCACCTATCCCACCAGTGCTCAGTCTCTTCTGGATGCTATCCTTAATCTCCTTTCCCCAACATTGCTCAAGGTCTTCTGAATTCTGTGGTGAGTTCCCCTCTCCCACCAGTGCTCAGTCCCCTCTGGGCATTTTGAGTGGACACTCTTTTTATACCAGTGCTCACTTTTCAATGAGCCATAGGCATATAATTCCCTTAGTAAACTCTCTGGGTGAAACCCTTTTCTGCTAATGTCTGTACATCATCTTTGACCTTACCTGCATATACAGGCCCAAACAACTGTGGAAAGTTTAAAGATGTAGATACTTCCTCTTTGGAACAACCTCAATATGACTTTGCTGCTGCCATAAAAAGAGGTTTCTCATCAATGCCTGAAAATTCAAGACAATTTTAATGGATGTCAATTCCCACAGCATTAAGAACATTGTTCCACCACTCATAGTCCACCATTTCCACACATTTGCTCAAGTAGCTGAGATCTCATGAGTGATGCATCATGACCCATATTTCTGCCATCTCCCTGAGCATTGGATGGAAAGCATATAGTTAATTAGTTTTAGGATCTTTTCTGATATATCATTGGATGCTCTCTTTTGACAGGAGGGAAACCTTCCTAGGACATTTGGGTGAGGCACAATGAACACCTTCAAGTGAGAGTGTGAAATGTGACTAAGGACAATTTTCCATCATCAAGGAGGACATTTTTAGATGGTTTTAATACCACCATTCCCACCATCCATCAGCATACTGAGATATTGGACCAAGGGACACTGTCAAAAAGGATCCAAAAGTTCTGACTCCTACAGGAGAGATACCTTTCCTTAAAAATATCTGCCTCCTCTGAATCCTGCAGTCAAGGACACCTTATCTATATTGTCTCAGTCTTCTCTGGGCTTTACCCTAAAACTCTTCTCAACCACAATTGTTAAAGGTTTTCTGATTACTCTGGTAGAGTGTCCCTCGCCTACCATGCTCAGTCTTCTTTGTTTTAGTCACTAATATTACCTAATCTGTCCTTACTTAGTCTCTTCTCAACCCTGTGCGTGAGCACAAGTCACCTAATAATGCTAATTCTGGTACTTTTTTTTTTTTCTCTGCCTTCTATTACCATTCACTGCTCATTGTCTATTGGATCTTTTGGGTGAGCACCCCTCACCTAAGAGTGTTCAGTATTCATTCTGTCCTGTTCCAGGTTTTCCAAGGCAATCCTTGTTCAGACTCTTCTGAATCCTGTGGGTGAGCACACCTCTCCTGACAGTGCTGAGTCTTCACTGGATTCTGTTCTTAATATTCATACACCATTGCTCAGTGTCATCTGTGTCTTATGGGTGAGTTCCCCATTCCCAACAGTTCTCAGTCCCCTCTGGGTATTGTGGATATACAACCTTCACCTACCTGTGTTCATTCTTCAATGAGCCCTAGGCAACCTGGGTCCCTGAGTAAAATCTCTGGGTGAGCCCCTTTTGTCCAATGTCAGTATACCATCTCTGGCCTTACCTGTCTATCCAAGCAAATGTCACTGTGGATCCTTTGAGAGTTGTGGATACTTCCTCTTTGCAACAACCTCCATAGACCTTTGGTGCCTCCATTCAGAAAGACTCCTGGCCAAAGCCTGACAACACAAGACAATTTTCATGGATGATAATTTCAGCAACACTGAGGAGTTTGTTCCATGACTCAGAGTCCACCAACTCATTAATTTGCTCCAGGGGCTGAGCACTTATGAGTGATATAACAAATTCAGGATTTCTAACATCCCTCTGAGTAGTGAATGGAAAGTATATATTTCAGTAGTTTCAGGATCATCTCTGATGTGTCACTAGCTATCAACTTTTGACAGTACAGGAAACTTCCTAGTAAATCTCTCAGGCACAAAGCACACATTCAAAGGAGTGTAAAATGTGACAAAAAACAACTTCCGCTCATCATGGGGGACTTCTACAGACTTTTGAAATAGGATCATTATCACCATACCTCAGATCAGAGATACTGATCTGGCCTGAGGGATACTCTCAAAACTGTTCTAAAACTCTGAGATCTATAGGTGAGATCTCCTCACCCAAAAGATCTCCATCTCCTCTGGATCCTATAGTCAAGCACCCCCATCTATATTTACTATATCCTCTCTTAGTACTGCCCTAAATTACCCCTCATCCACTACTGTGCAGGATACTCTGAGCACCCCTCACTGATTCATGCTCTGATTCTAATATTCTTCTTAGTAGTCTCTCTTCAACATGTCTCAGCTTTCTTTGTTTAGCTACATTTGCCTAACCTGTATTTACTAAGTTTCCTTTGGGTTCTGTGGGTGAGCCCCCCTCACCTAACAGTGCTTAGTCTCCTCCATTTTCTTTGTTTGAGTTTCCTAACCATTCCAAGCTCCTTCATTTCTGGGTCCTATTGGTGAGGACACCTCACTTTACAGTGCTCACTCTTCTCTCTGTCATGTTCCAGATTCTGCAATGCAATCCTTCTCAAACTCTTCTGGGTCCTGTGTGTGAGCACTCCACACCTCACTGTGCTCAGCATTCTCTAGGTCCTGTCCTTAATGTCTCTTTACCCACCAGTGCTCAGGGTAATCTGAATCCTATGGTGAGTGCCACACTCACATATATGTGCTCAGGTTTTTTTTTCTGAATATTATCTTGGAGTGCCCCTTATTTTCTAGTACTCTGCATCCTCTGTTTCCTCTGGGTGATCTTCCCTCATTCAGCAGTGCTCAGTATATTCTGGGACCTCTGGGTGAATGCCCCTCACCTTGCAGTGCTTAGTCTCCTCTGTGCCATGTGCTAAGTTCACAGAACCAATCTTATTGTAGTCTCATCTGGTTCCTGACTATGATCAAATGTAGTTGAACATTGCACAGACTTCTCTGATTCCTGCCAAAATCTCACCTCATCCAATATTGCTTAGAGTACTCTGATTCCTGTGTGTGAGTGCTCAGTACCCATTAGTGCTCTGATTACAATGGGTCCTCTTGGTGATAGCCCCTTTCTCTGCCTTCTGTGTTTAAATTGCAGTTTTCACATTACCTGTGTTCCTTAGTCTTCTTTGTGACCTGTGGGTGAGCACCCTTCATCGAATAGTGCTTAGTCTCCTCTTTTTCTTTTTTTCATTTAACTAACCATTTCTTGCTCATTTTAGCTGGGTGATTTTGCGGAAGATCCAAGACTAAGATTTGCTTAGTCTTCTCTGTGTCCTGTTTTAGGTTTCCCAAAGTAATCCTTGCCCACTGTCCTCTGAGTAGTGTGAGTGAGTGCCCCTCACCTGACATTGCTCAGTCTTCTCTGGGTATTGTCCCTAATCTCCCTTCACAAATCATTGCTCAGTGTCATCTGAATCCTCTGGTGAAAACACTTTTCACACAGATGTAATTTTTTTCTGAATATTGTGTTGGAGTGTCCCTTACCCTCAAGTATACTGTCTCCTCTGTGTCCTCTGCATGAGCACCCCCTTCCAGTGGTGCCCAGTATATTCTGGGACCTTATAGTGAGCACCACCTACCTAGCAGTGCTCAGTCACCTCTGTGACATGTGCTAAGTTCCCATAGCCAAACTTAACTCAACCTTTTCTGGCTACTGTTTGTGATCATAGAGAGCCTAACATTGTTCAGTCTTTTCTAGATTCTGTCTTAATCTCACCTGCTCCACCATTACTCATGATCTTTTGAATCCTGTGGGTGAGTGACCCTCTCCCAACATTACCCATTATTATCTGTGTCCTGTACTTAATCTCCATCCCCACACCATTCGTTGGGTCCTCTGAGTCATGTGGGTGAGCACCACTTTCCCACCAGTGCTCAGTCACCTGTGGGTATTACTGGAGGTTAGAGTTGCAGCAATAGTGTTCTGTCTCCACTGAGCCCTCAGCAACTTGTTTCTTTGAGTGACATATCTGGGAGTGTCCCATTACTTCTAATGCACCATTTCAAACTTTATCTGTGCGTCAAGGCAAACACTTCTTTGAAATTTTAAAGAAATATGGATACTTCCTGTTCCAAAAAACTCAACAGGTCCTTTTTGCTGCCATGCAGACAGGCTCCTCTCCAATGCCTGAAAACCCAAGAAAATTTTTAAGATGTCAATGCCCACAGCACTGGGGACCTCATTCTACCATTCATCCTTGACAATTTCCTCACCTTTCATAAAGGAACTGAGGTCTTATGGGTGATGTAGTTCAGACAGGATTTCTGACATTTTTCTGAAGAGTGGAAGAAAATATATTTAAGAATTTTCAGAATCTTCTCTGATATGTCACTAGTTGCTCCCTTTTGACAAAAGAGTAAACCTTGTAGGAAAGTTGAGTGAGGCAAATTTCATCCTGTAATTTGCACTGTGATATATGTCCATGGACAATTTCCTGTCAACATGGAGGACTTCTCCATACCTTTGAAAATGCTGCATTGTCAAACCATTTCTAAACTACCTGAGACCATGGCCTGAGGGACTCCCTTGATAAGCTTCCAAAGGCTGTGAGTTATCTTGATGAGCACACCTCTTCCAAATGAAGTTTGTTTCTTCTGACTTCTGTGGTAAACAAAAACTCACTTAATGTTGTTCATGCTTCACTGGGTCCTGCCCTAAGTCTCCACTCACTCATCATTGCTGAGGGTGTTCTGGATTCTTTGGGTAGTGCCCCTCATCTGCAGTGCTTCAATTCCACTGGATTTTCTAGTTGATTGAACCTATCCTACAGTGGTTAAGTCTTCTTAGATTAAGCCTTAAATTCACCTAATCTGTCCTTAATCAGTCTCATTTTGGTCCTGAGGGTGAGTTTCCCTCACTTAATAGTGCTCAGTCTTCTCTGTTACTTTATTCTAAGTTCCCTAAACATTCCATTTTCATTCTTCTCTGGGTCAGTTGCATGTGTGTCCTCAACTAATACTGCTCAGACTTTTTTCCATCTTGTTGTATTTTCCCTAAGGCAATTCTTGCTCAGACTTCTCTGGGTCCTGTGGATAAACACCTTTCACCTGAGAGTGCTTAATATTCTCAGGGTCTGTGCTTAATCTCCCTTCACACAACATTGCTGAATGTCATCTGTGTACTGTGATGAGTGCCCCTCCATGCCTGTTCACATTTTCCCCTAAATATTGTTATGGAGTGCTTCTTACCCTCCAGTAAACTGTCCCCTCTATGTCTTCTCAGTGATTCCACCTCATCCACTAGTGCTCAGTATTCTCCTGGACCTCTGGGTTAGCACCCCTCAACCAGCATTCCTCATTCTCCTCTGGACCATGGACTCAATTCCCCTAACAATCATTTCTCAGCCTTATCTGTCTCCTGCATGTGAGAATATATAGCTTAACAGTGCTCAACTTTCTCTGGTTTCTCTCTTAAACTCAAAACCCCCAACATTGCTCTGGGACTTCTGAGTCCTGTGGTGAGCACCCCTTGCACACAGTTGCTCATTTCCTTGAACACTCTTGCACAGCAACTCATACTTCTGTTCTCAGTCTTCTCTTCATCATCTTGTTAGCAACCCTTGACCACCTGTACTCAGGAATCTCTGATTCCTCTTAATTTGTGCCACTCACCCACAAGTACTCAGTTTCCTCTGGGTCTATGAGTGAGTGCCCTCATCTATCAGGGCCCAGGATCCTCCCTGTCCTATGCACAACCCAGGTGTTCTTCATTGTAGTTTTTCCTCAGTCACTTTCTGGTGTGTACCACACACTCTCTAGTGTTACTTCTTTATGAAACTATTGTTAGGGACTTCTTCTTGCTCCCTGGGCACCCTTGATCTTTGTGGTTTAGTGAGTGCTTCCTGTCTTGCCTGTCCTTGGTGGAGCTGGTTGGGGGATTGATTCTGGGCTCCTGTTTGATTCTGTGATGCTTTCTTCACATGTGGGGCAGGAGTTCTTCTGAACCCATGGTGCACTTTATGGTCCATCTTGTGGTGGTTCATGGAGACAATGGACCCCTGACTGTCCTCTCACTTAGTGGATATGTCTGAGTTGGCTGAAAAGCTTTCTGCAGGGTGTCTTTCCTAGCTCTGCAAGATCTGACTGTGCTGAGGTTCAGAAGGTCTGAAGCAGCAAAATTCCTACACCCACACCTGAGCCTCCATCTGCACAGGCTGCCTTATTCCCAGAGTCCTCCCTGGCAAAGGCTTGAAGAAGGGTCCCTGTTCTCCTCTTAGGACCTCTTCTGGTCCTTCAAGGGTTCTAATTCAAGCAGATGAGAGCCAATGTCTTCCTTATGACAGTTTCGTTTTAAAAACGCAAGACCCTGTCACCCGCTCCCTTCATCTATTCTCTTACCCTCACAACTGAGCCAGTGCATGTCTTGAATGTGGGCTTGAAGTGGCCAGGAGCATAACACTCTCTGGTTTCCATGGGAACCGTGACGCCACCATGTACTCGGGCCGCTCCTCTGTGACCTCAGTTGGAATAAGGGGTTCAGGTGTCATGTCACGTGAGTCAGTCTTCAAAGTTTATGTTGCCAAAGAATTCACTAAATCTCTGGGGAGTGCAACTACTTGTCTTCTCCTACCAGAGCCTAGAAGCACTGCGCCTTTCACAAACAAGCTGTCCAACGCCTGCTCACTCCCATTTGATTAGAGGATTTCACCCATGAATGTTTCTCATGTCACAGAAGAACTGGTAAGCAATTTAGGCATTTTTCTGAATGGAAGTGAATGCACCTGAATGAAAGTAGGATCAATGATATGACTTTCAGCCACGATCCCTCTGTAATGAATCTTGAGAGTAATAACTGAAAACATAATGAGCAGAAAATTGAAACTGGATGAGGAATGTTTTCTTTTAGCCACCACGTTTCACTTCTGGGACACCAAACCCCGTGAGCCATCAACACTTGCCTTTGCCTTGCTATATCTCACAACAAAATTCGGCTAAGTTGCTAAAGCACACCCTCACTGAGGGAAACAGGCATAGCACAGGATGTACGACTTCCTCTAGCTCACCCTTTCCTGAATGATGGGCAAGATCCATCACCAAAACTGGCTTGTCCATTATGCACAGGACTCGGATGTTTTGAATTTTTCAAAAGAAAATGAAAAATGGAAAAATGAGACAAAAATAGGATCGAGGAATTAATCAGTAGATTGTGAATATATTGGTTAGGGTTGCATATGTGAATGATCACAAAGTCTCCATTCCTAGTCACCCATTGAGCATATTCTCAGTCCCACATAATCCAACCCTGCCCCTGCTCCTGGCATCCTTGGATCCCTGTTATAAATTTGTGTTCAGAGATCCATTACATCCATTTTCTTCCTTAAGTGAAGAGGGAAAAAATCTGTCCCTCAGGACACACTGCTGGTCTTGGGTATTGACATGCAAAAGAGTTCCTTGATGGATTGTCCTGAACAAGAGGATTAAGAATTCCTTAGGCATTGTATAGCTTCGTCATGATTGCTTGTCTGCATACTTTTGCACCAATTAGGACTGTACGTGATCAAGTGTTATAACTCAGAGCAGACATTCCTGTGCTGGTGTTATATCCCATCATGTAGAGAGCCTGCTCCCAATCTCGAGACCAGGGTTCGAGACCCCAGCACAGTTAGATTATGGAAATTACAAACAAAAAACAAATGAGCCCAAATCGGAGCCTCCCAACCCTCAATCATCTCACCTCTTAATTTTCTTTTCTCCTCTGCCCACAAAATGAATCAACACGGGAAAACAGCACCAGTTTCAAGTACAATCCATTTCCACGGACAAATTGCAGTTTGCAAATGTGCTCCAACAGAGCAGTGCTGCACACTCACCTGCATTTCTTCAGATTACTACTTCCATGAACTCACTCTACTCTCCATAGGACACAGATCACGGGTCTCTCATGAGTATGCTTATGCAAATAATTCTTCACCACCTTCCTCCCCTGTGCATTCTTCACCAGGTTTCGGTAGCAGGAAATTCAAAATGACAACCGCACTTACACCTGCCCCTCTGCAGGCTTTTTGGATATACTCCCATACACTCTGCCAATGAAGGGGTCTTCCACACCTGAGCACTTTCCATGTGAACCTCAATGTCAACTGGAAAACCAAGAGGTAAACACAAAAGACAGCCGCTCTTGTCCCTGGAGTTTCTCTGACATTTGGGCTTTGCCTTGGCTTGCTTGTGACTTCTTGATGAATAATGGTAGGATTTGAGGCTGAATTGATGTGAGCCTCTACTGGTAGCATTCAGGACTATCATGGGGTTTTACAACCTACTCTCCCAATATCATTGGAGCTCCAGTGTCAAGAGGAATGGAGCCCTTTTAGGCACTCTTGTTAATTTTGATGGACCTCCTCCAGAGATGCAGCCTAGAATTGGTTGAAGCAAAACAAGTACTCGGGGTGTGAGTTGCTTTCATGTTTACCCGGGATCTGGGAATGAGTGCATTGTGCCTTGGAGGGTAAGGAATGACACAAAACACCTCTTTCCAAGATCTCACACCTGAAGGAAGAAACAAGAGACATTAGGCATACAGCCTGTGGGCGGGGGTAGAAGCATGTCAGAATAGAAAGTGATTTGACACTTTGCAAGTGCTTGAGGTATGCTTTTTCTTCTCAGTAATTCTATTAAAGTGTTGGTTGTAATGGAACCACTTCTGGTTTGATATTCATGTTTTACGATGTAGGGTCTTCACACTTGAATATTCATCACCATTTGGGAGATTACTTTTCTGAGATTGTGGTGAATCATCATTCGGAGAGCCAGGGATCAGTTTGGCATATTAAAGGATCAGCTGGTTTAAATTGTAGGTCTTGGTGTGGGTGCTGTGATGTTAGGAAAGCCTTTGCTCATGGTTCTTGTGCCAGAAAAATATAAGAATCAGCATACACAGTCCGTTGGGAGAAACAGAAAGAGACAGGAGTTCTCAGGGGCATTGATGTACTTTCAATGACCTTAGGTTTGGGGTTCATGGTTGCATACAGAATGAACAGACAATTACTACTTTCTGTATTAGTAGTGTATGATGAGGCTGTATATATATATATCGAGGAATTTGTGGAATGAACATGAACAATGTCGAATTTCATATTCTCTTCTCTGAAGATGTTTTCCAGGAAGACCCTCTGCAGCTTTTCTCACCCCCCATATGTCCTTACTCTCCCCTTTTGAAAATTCAGTTTGGAAGGGCTGCACCATTCCACTTTCAGAAGGGTCTTTGTTCAAAGCTGGTGTTATGCCCTGTGACACTGTACTCACCATCAGGTTTTTATTTCAATCACGGGCTTGTAGGCTGCTCCCTCCCGGGGCTGGTTAGATGATTCCTGACAATATCTCACAGACCCTTGGGACTGAGGGGCATCTGTCTGGTCCAGAAGACGAACCATTGTGTGAAAGCAGATTGGCCAGACATTTCTGCATCTTGAGTTGGTTTGACGGGTCCGCTGGAAAACTCCCACCAGGTAAGTTTCTGGGTGCAACAGAGTCGTCATTCAGCAGCCAAGCCGGTGGGGCCTGGCAGTTGGAGTGAGCACAGAACTACTCTCCTTTCTTGGCAGGTCCATTCTGTCCTCCGTCCAACATGCTGAGTGAATGACTCCCTCCTTTCTTCATGAGCCACCAGAGGAGTCAAACTCCTTCACGTGGAACACACACATCCCATGTTTCAGCTGTCTCCTTTGCAGTTTTGTACTTTAGTAGGGGAAACCCGACAGATGGAATGTGATGTGTCCCAATTCAATGATCACTTAGGCCCTGATGCTGCACTGCATACTCTACTGAGCTGAGCGCTCACCACCCACCTCTCTGTGTGGCTGCTAGGCCTCTAGGCTAGTTTCCTGACTCTGATGAAAACCCTGGAATTCCAAGTCCTGGAGGAGTGGGGTCAGAGAGCAATGTCACGGTGGTAAGCTTGCAGAGCCAGATATTCTCAGACACACTTCAGTTCCAGCTTGGTCCAGTGGACTTTGTGGAGGCTAATAGCCTACAGTATAGCCAGGTGAGGAGGCTGTCAGTATGAATGGTGGGGCCAGTGGAGCACAGCACCACCTAGCAGGCCTAGATGGAAGGGTGATCTGTCAGGATCACTGGGAACCCTGGTCCTGCCTGGATATGGAGGGATTTTTTACCCACCGTGCTGTAAACGGATTACTGCCTGGTTTCTAGTTGACCAGACCACAAGGATAGAATCATTTCTTTAAAAACACAATACCCTGGCACCTGTTCCCTGGTCTATTCTCTTACCCTCACAGCTGAGCTGGTGCTTGTCTTGAATGTGGGCTTGAAGCGGCCAGGAGAGGAATTGTCTCTGGTTGCCATGGAATCTGTAACGCCACCATGTACTGGGGCCACTCCTTTGTGACCTCAGGTGGAATCTGGAGTACAGGTACCATGTCACGTGAGCCAGTCTTCAAAGGTCATGTTGCCCAAGTCTTCACAAACCCTCTGGGGAGTGCAACCAAGTGCCTTCTCCTACCAGAGCCTAGAAGCACCGCCCCATACACAACCTAGCTACCCAGAGCTTGCTACCTCCTCTTTGATTAGAGGACTTCTCCCATGAATGTTTCTCATATCACAGGAGAACTGGTAAGCAATTGATGCGTTTTTCTGAGTGGAAGTGAATGCACCTGAATGAATGTAGGATCAAGGTATGACTTTCAGCCACGATCCCTCTGTAATGAATCATGAGAGTAATAACTAAAAAAATAACGAGCAGAAAATTGAAACTGGATGAGGAATGTTTTATTTTTGCCACCAAGGTTTGCTTCTGGAACCCCAGACCCCATGAGTCATCAACACTTGCCTTTGTCTTGTTATATCTCACAACATCATCCAGCTAAATTGCTGAAGCACACCCTCACTGAGGGAAACAGGCATAGCACAGGAGGAACAACTTCCTCTGGCTCACCCTTTCCTGAGATGATGGGCAAGATCCACCACCAAAACTGGCTTGTCCATTATGCACAGGTCTCTGCTGTTTAGAATTTTTCAAAAGAAAATGACAAACGGAAAAATAAGACAAAAAAAGGATCGAGGAATTAATCAGTAGATTGTGAATATATTGGCTAGTGTTGCATATGTGAGTGATCTCACAATCTCCATTAGTAGTCACCAATTGAGTATATTCTCAATCCCATATAGTCCTGCCTCTGCCCCTGCACCTGGCGTCCATGGACCCCTGATCCAAATTTGTGATCAGAGATCAGTTACATCTGTTTTCCTCCTTTCGTGTTGAGGGGAAAAATCTGTCCCTCAGGACACACCCCTGGTCTCGGTATTGACATGCAAAAGAGTTCCTGGCTGGATTGTCACGAACAAGAGGATTAAGAATTCCTGAGGCATTGTTTGGGCTTGGTCATGATTGCTTGTCTGCATACTTTTTCACCAATTAGGACTGTAAGTGATCAAGTGTTGTAACTCAGAGCAGACATTCCTGTGCTAGTGATATAGCACATCATGTAGAGAGCCTGCCTCCCATGCTGGAGACCAGGGTTCCAGACTCCAGCACTGTTAGATTATGGAAATTAAAAGCAAACAAACAAGACTGAATCGGAGCCTCCCAACCCTCCATCCTCTCACCTCTTACTTTTCTTTTCTCCTCTCCTCACAAAATGAATCAACACTAGAAATCACCACCAGTTTCACGTGCAACCCATTTATGGGGACACATTTCAGTTTGCAAATGGGCTCCAAGAGAGCAGTGCTGCACACTCACCTACCTTTCTTTAGAGTATTACTTCCACGACCTCACTCTACTCTCCTTAGGACAGAGGTCACGTGTCTCTCATGATAATACTTAAGCGAATAATTCTTCACCACCTTCCTCCCCTGCATATTGTACGTCAGGATTCGGTAGCAGTAAACTCAAAATGACAACCATACTTATATCTGGCTCTCTCCAGGCTTTTTGGGCATAATCCCATACCCTCTGCCAATGAAGGGGACTTCCACACCTGAGCACTATCCATGTGAACCTCAAAGTTAATTGGAAAACCAGGAGTTGAACACAAAAGACAGCCGCTCTTGTCCCTGGATTTTCTCTGACAGTTTGGCTTTTCAGTGGCTTTCTTATGACTTCTTGATGAATAATGGTAGGATTTAGGACTGAATTGATATGAGCCTCTGTTGGTAGCATTCACGACTGTCATGGAGATTTTAACCTACTCTCCCAATATCATTGGAGCTCCAGTGTCAAGAGGAATGGAGACCTTTTATGAACTCTTGTTAATTTTGATGGATCTCTCAAGAGATGCAGCCTAGAATTGGGTGAAGCATAACAACAACTCGACTGTGGGTTGCTCTCATGTTTACCGGGGATCTGGGAATGAATGCATTGTGCTTTGGAGGGTAAGGAATGACACAAAACATCCCTTTCCAAGATCTCACACCGGAAGGAGGAAACCAGAGACATTAGGCATATGGTGTGTGGGCGGGGGATAGAAACATGTCAAGAAAGAAAGTGGATTTGACACTTTGCAAATGCTTGTGGTATGCTTTTTCTTCTTAGTAATTCTATTAAAATGTTGATTATGGAACCACTTCTGGTTGGATATTCACATTTTGCCTATGTCGGGTCTTCACCCCTCATTATTCATAGGCCTTTTGAGATTACTCTTCTGAGATTGTGGTGAACTCTTCATTTGCAGAGTCAGGGATAGTTTTGCATAATCCAGGATCAGCTGGCTTAAATTGTAGGTAGTGGGGTAGATGCTGTGATTTTAGGAAAGTCTTTGCTCATTGTTCTTGTGCCAGAAAAATATAGTAATCACTATACATATATTCGGCTGTACCTTGGTAGCAACCGAAAGAGACAAGAATTTTCAAGGGCATTGATATATTTGCAATGACATTAGGGTCGGTGTTCATGGTTGCATACAGAATGAACGGAAAATAACTACTTCATGTATTAGTAGTGTATGAAGAGGTTGTATATATGTCGAGGAATTTGTGGGTTCAACATGAACAATAATGAGTTTCATAGTGTCGCTTCTATGAAGTTGTTTTGCCAGAAACCCTCTGCAGCTTCTCTCGTCCCCAAATGTCCTTATGCTCCCCTTTTGAAAATTCGGTTTGGTAGCTCTGCACCATTCCACTTTCAGCAGGGTCTAGGTTCAAATCTGGGGTTATGCCCTGTAAAACTGTGCTCATCATGCCATCACCAGGCTTTTATTTCATTCATGGGCTTGTAGGCTGCTCCCTCCCAGAGCTGGTTAGATGACTCCTGGCAATATTGCACAGACACTTGGGACCAAAGGGCATTTGCCTGGTCAAGAAGAGGAACCATTGTGTGAATGCAGATTGGCAAGACATTTCTGCATCTTGAGGTGGTTTGACATGCCCCTGGAAAAATCTCACCAGTTAAGTTTCTGGGTGCAGTGGAGTCCTAATGCAGCAGCCAAGCAGGTGGGGTTTGGCAGTTGGAGTGAGCACAGAACTACTCTCCTTTCTTGTCAGGTCCATTCTGTCCTCCATCCAAAATGCTGAGTGAATGACTACCTCCTTTCTTCATGAGCCACCAGAGGAGCCAAACACCTTCACATGGAACACACACATCCTATATTTTACCTGTCCTCTTTGCAGATTTGCAGGTTAGTAGTGAAAACCCGACAGATGGAATGTGATGTGTCCCAATTCAATGATAACTTAAGCCCCGGCTTTGCACTGCATGCTCTACTGAGCTGAGCGCTCACCACCCATCTCTCTGTGTGGCTGCTCGCCTCTAGGCTAGTTTCCTGACTCTGAAGTAAAGCCAAGCATTCCCAGTCATGAGGAGTGGGGTCGGAGTGCAAATCCACTTTGGCTGGTGGTAAGCTTGTTGAGTGATGTCTTCTCAGGCACCCTTTGGTCCCAGTCTGTTCCACTGGACATTGTGGGGGCAAATGGCCTGCATTAGAATCATGTGTGCTGGCTGTCAGTATCAATGGTGGGGCCAACTGAGTACATCACCACCTAGTGGGCCTGGGTGGAAGTGCAAGCTGTCATGCTTCAGTGGAAACCCTGGTCCTGCCTGGATATGGAGGGACTTATCACCCACGGGGCTGCATGCCGCTTACATCCTGGTTTCTAGTTGACCAGGCAACAAGGATAGAATCATTTCTTTAAAAACACAAGACCCTGGCACCTGCTCCCTTCGTCTATCCTCTTATCTTCACAGTTGATCTGGTGCTTGTGTTGAATGTGGGCTTGAAGCGGCCAGGAGTGGAATGGTCTATGGTTGCCATGAGATCTGTGATGCCACCGTGTCCTCAGGCCTCTCCTCTGTGACCTCAGATGGAATCTGGGGTGCAGGTGCCATATCATGGGAGCCAGTCTTCAAAGTTTACATTGCCCAAGGCTTCACAAACCCTCTGGGGAGTGCAACCAAGTGCCTTCTCCTACTGGTGCCTAGAAGCCCTGACCCTTACACAACCTAGATTCCCAAAGCCAGCTCCCTCCTCTTTGATTAGAGGACTTCTCCCATGAATGTTTCTCATATCACAGGAGAACTGGTAAGCAATTGATGCATCTTTCTGAGTGGAAGTGAATGCACCTGAATGAATGTATGATCAAGGGTATGACTTTCAGCCACAATCTCTCTGTAATGAATCATGAGAGTAATAACTGAAAATATAAACAGCAGATAATTGAAACTGGATGAGGAATGCTTTCTTTTTCCCACCATGTTTCGCTTCTTCAACCCCAGACCCCATGAGCCATCAATACTTGCCTTTGCTTTGTTATATCTCACAACATCATCTGGCTAAATTGATGAATCACCCTCTCACTGAGGGAAACAGGCATAGCACAGGAGGAACATCTTCCTCTGGCTCACCCTTTCCTGAGATGATGGGCAAGATCCACCACCAAAACTGGCTTGTCCATTATGCACAGGTCTCTGCTGTTTAGAATTTTTCAAAAGAAAATGACAAACGGAAAAATAAGACAAAAAAAGGATCGAGGAATTAATCAGTAGATTGTGAATATATTGGCTAGTGTTGCATATGTGAATGATCCCACAATCTCCATTAGTAGTCACCAATTGAGCATATTCTCAATCCCATATAGTCCTACCTCTGCCCCTGCTCCTGGCGTCCTTGGATCCCTGATACAAATTTGTGCTCAGAGATCAGTTACATCCATTTTCCTCCTTACGTGAAGAGGGGAAAAATCTGTCCCTCAGGACTTACCGCTGTTCTTGGGTATTAACACTTCTCTTCTTTCTTGCTTCTTGGCTCTTCCTGCAGGCTCAAGCGCCTTCAGACCCTTCTTCTCCATCTTCCCCTGCATCCCCATATAATATAAGCAGCCCCATTCCCCACAAGTAGTGGGAGATAATTGTTTGACAATTTTCTGCTTCCAAACCTAAATTAAAAGGACCTAAGCATCAAGTTTCTGCTAGAACATTTTAGCCCCTTTCGGATTCAGATCTCAGTTGAGGCTTACATTGAAATGTAAATATAGGGAAGGAGGGGAAGAGGGCAGTAGCGGGGTGGCTGGGAGTGCGGGCTGCGGTGGCAGGCCCATTTGGGGAGTTGCCCAGGGTGTGGAGGGGTTGTCAACACTTTGTCCAGCCATGGCCAAGCCCAGCCTCGCTTCGTGCCCCAGACTGACTGGCCCAGCCCTTACAGCCGATCCTTATCCTGTAGTTAAGCTTACCAACTTCCCTTATCTACTGGAGGAAGGCGCTGTGGGAGACTGGTTTCAAACCCAAGGAAAAAAAAAGTGTTCATTTTAAATTTTTCCTGGGCTACAACTCAGAATGCTTTTCTCCCTTTCACCTCTTCTCTCCTTCTCATTTTCTCATGCTATAATTAATGACCATTATCATTTTTCTTCTAGGACTTTTGTTTTTCTTAAATGCTGTATTTTTGAGCTCACATGTTTGATCCTACATACATACCTAGGTTATTAACTTTTGATCAGTTCTTTTTATCCAACTCTAGAGTTATTTTTGAACATCTGTTACATTGCAATGGAGATAAATACTACAAGACCTTTACTTTTGTGTTAAATATAAGCGTGCATAAAAATTAAAATTTTAAAAATGGATCCAAATATGTTTAATTCATGTGATTTAAACAGGTTCAATTTAAATTGGGTAAACTAATGGAAGTAAAATGTCTTTAAAATTAACTCACAAGTCTCCAGGTGGTCACACTAACAAAATATTAATGTTTATAAAATGTCTAACATCAATTTTTCTAAGACTATTCTTCAACAGGAAAGAGATTGCAAATATTGTTGGTACACTTGTCTAATATATTCCATGGAGTAACATACTTAAAAACATTATCTTTGTATATTAAATGTGTTCATATTTTCCAGGTATACCAGCCTTTAAAGCAGAAAATTTATCAAGCTGCTATTCTCCAAATTAAACTTGTCTGTAATGGTAAACCTATCATTTAATGTTCTATTATAGGACCTGTCATCAATAGGGTATATGTAAATTTTTTAAAATGTATTTCTAAAAGTTATTGAGAGAACAGTTGAAAGCTTTCTCAGCTTTTCTTTAATGCTTAAATACATATATAAACGTTGTTGACATAATTCTTTAGATTTGCGTTTACATCAGAGAACAGAGTTCCATCTGATCTCAGCTTAATCTTCAAGATCTGTGTTTATAAACCTTTATTTTCTAATATTCCTTTGCCCCTCACTGAACTTGAGAATTTGGTCATGCTGGTCATAGCAAAAGAGGAAAAATTAACTTTAGGAAAAGCCCCACCTTACCTGAGATAAGGCTCTGCCTCACAACTCTGCTGCACGTCAGAATGGCTCCAAAGTAAGCCAGACTTTAAATCATTTAAAGTTGTGCTCAAAAGTCTGATGTTTGTTGTAAAGATTACTGTGATCTCAAATGGGAACTCAGCCAAAATTCAAGATAGCTATTGCACAAACTGAATGTTTTACTGTTGATGATTCCATTTTGTATTTTCCTTGTAAACTCTAATTGTTGCCTGATCAATATTTTGCAGAAGTACTGCTTCAAGAGCGAACACCGTAAATTAACTTGGAATAGTAAGTCATCAGCTATAGGACAGATAATGTAAACCCCAATTATTATGTACCCCCCAAAAGGGGGTAAACAACTGTAAAGTCATAGACATTGAAGTTAAAGCCCAATACTCTTGCTTTATAACTGGTGAGACTGACTTGCTTCATGGTTAAGATCAAACTTAGAGATTGAGATTAAATACAGAGGTCAAGAAAAGTCCATATTTGGGTCTTGCCCTCAAAGTCAGCCTGAACCCAGGGAACAAGAGGACTTCTCCAAGGATCTTTGCAACTCTGGGTCACACAACCTCCTGACCAAGGAGATTGATAAGGCCACTAAAGGAAAAACCACTCAGTGCACCTGCTTCAGAGGAGGGTCAAGGAAAAAGGGAGACACCCCTAATGCTTCCAAGGGGAGCCACCTCATCAAGAAGACCCTGCCTAACCAATGGCACTAATGGAGCTAAGAAGTTGCTCTTAAGTTCTCTATGAGTGACCCCTGTGGGAACTCAGCTGACTCTTTAACAAACAGGAACAGGTCACTTTGACCAGATTGATCTTAAACACCTAGCAAAACAGTTAAAACCAAAATATAGCCGTTCTTGGGCATTTAAAAGAAATAATACTTAAATGTAACTTAAGATGTACACTTGCATTAGCCCACTAGAATAAAGACTAAAAGCTACAAAAGAGAGATTCTTAGGCAAATGGACCTAATAACTATCAAGAGAAACTGCCAGAGTCAGAAGTTTTTAGTCAGTTTAAGGCCTACAGACACAGGTAGACTTAATCTGTTTGCAAGTATCTCTACTAAATGTTGTGTTTACATTCCTGATAACCTAGACAATGTTAAAGTTCCCAAATAAAGCCCTTGTCCTCTACAGCCTTTGCTAGGTCTTGTTATGGGAACAACTTAGTTCTTCCACCCCCTGGTGAGGAATTATTGACTTCTGTCATCTTTATGATATGCATTGACAAGTTCCAGATTCTACAACATTTATATTGTAGCAATCTCATTTCAGTACTCATGTCTTTTTGTTCTTCTCTCATAGAAGCACCCATCCCCAGATGCCTTTACAACGTGCTCTTTCCCAACTGGACTTCTACCTTGGACCCCTCAATTGACACAATTTCTAAAAAGGGAACTCCAAACTGCTTACCCCCATGCTGCCCCCTTTCAGTTCAAAGAAGCCAGAGTGGTCATCAACCTCCTTTCCCTACAGCAAAGGCGTTCCTAGAATTAGAGGGGTGAATGAAGTCAGAATTGGGGACAGGCAGTTAGTGTAGAAATAAGGGATCAGTCAAATTGAGGAAATGAAGTCCATGAAAACCATCTGCCTTTGGAAGTCTGGAAGGAGAATGGACTTTGTACATCTCACCTGCAAAACCAGCCCCAGTCACTTAGGCAGGAAGGAGAGAGAAGACTTCAGAAAGAACTGGAGAGCAAAAGATTTTCTTATAAAAACAGAAACGGGGGGATGTAATGTACAAAGCTGCTCCCCCACCCATCAGGTGCAGTAATTTTCCCACCTCCCAACCACTTGTCAATCTGTGAACATCTAGCTAGCTATTGGTTCATCAGTCAGCTTGCAAGTATCCTCTGATTTTGGTACCCTGTTAGCCCGGTGGGATTCAACTGTTTACTGTAGCTTCCCCACCATCTTTTCCCATTTATGTAGGGTGAAGTCTAGGCAGGAACCAATCAGTTTAAAGGTAAGCAAGGCATGGGGATTTCAAACAGGCAAGAGTCCCATATGACTATATGGCAAGCTCTAGCTGATCACATTCGTAGAACTGTTGTTAACCAATCCCTGACAGTGGTCCGATTTATCATCATTAACTTTTGAAACAGCCTTTGATGCCTTAATCTTGCTCACCTGCCCAGAAGTAAGGAGTCAGCCTGAGTTAGTCCCAACAATTAGTCATTAGTCCCAACAATCCTGCTCCTCAGTTTATACCCAAAGGACTTAAAATCAGCATACTACAATGACACAGTCACATCAATGTTTATAGCTGCTCAGTTCATGATAACTAGATTGTGTAACCAAAGTAGATTCTCTTCAATTGATGAATGGATAAAGAAACTGTGATATATATACACAATGGAATACTACTCAGTCATAAAGAAGAATAAAATGATGGCATTTACTGGTAAATGAATGGAGTTGGAGAATATAATGCTAAGTGAAATACACCAATCCCCCAAAACCAATGGCTGATTATCTTATCTGATAAGCGGATGATGAGACATAAAAAAGGGGGCAATGGGGGTAAGTGAAGAATGGAGACACTTTGAATTGTGTAGAGGAAAATGGGGTGGGAGGAGGTGGGGAAAGAGATACAGTGTACTGAGACAGACATTATTACCCTATGTTCATGTATGATTACACAATTTGTGTGAGTCTACATTGTGTACAACCATAGAAAAAATAATTATACCCCATTTGTGTACAAAAAATCAAAATTCAGTGTTTAAAATATGTATATATATATATACTTTAAAAATATTGTCTTATCAGGGTATATTTGTCAATACTGATGTATTAATTTTGATTGATATTGATGTATCAATGTAGATTCATTCATATCAACCCATAGGTATAAATTTGTTATTGACTACCTATTGGGGTACATTTTTCAATATCAACTCTTTGGTGTATATTCATCAAAATTGATTCATTAGGGTAGATTTTTTCATATTGACCAAACCAAATAGATTCCTCAATATCAACTCAAATGGTTTGAATCATTGACATCAACTCAACTGGGTAGATTAATTGAAATTGACTCATCAGTCTAGATTTGGTTATATTGAACAATATCGACACAACTGAGTGAATTCATCAATTTTGACTCATTGGTAGAGATTCATAGAGATTGACTCAAATGGCTACTTTCATTGACATTGATATGTTGATATTAACTTGTCAATGTTGACTCATTGATATTGACCCATCACAGTAGATCCTTCAATATCGAGTCTTCTGTGCATATTCATCAATATCAACCTGTTGAAACAGATTAATCAATATCAACACTTTGTTGTAGATTTGTCAATATTGAATCATCAGGATAGATTTGCCCATATTGATTCCATCAGGCTTCATTTTTCAATATGAACTGTATTGGTTAGATTCATTAATATCAACTCTCTGATTAGATTCATTAATATTAACTTAACTGGTTCAATTTGTCAAAATGTACTCATTGGGTTAGATTTATCTATATCAACCAATGTGGTTAGACTTGTTGATAACCCTTTGTTGTAGATGCATCAAAACAGACTTATCAGGGTAGATTAGTCCGTATCAACTCATTGAGATAGATTATTCAATATTGAATCTTCTCGTTAGATTCATCAATATCGACCCATCTGTGTAGATTCACCAAAATTGACTCATCAGCATAGATTCATCAATAGTGGCCCTTCAGTGCAGATTCTTTGATATTGATGAGTTTATTGATTTGATGATGTAAGTTCATTGATATAGAATTTATGGGGTAGAGACATCAATATCGAATCACCTATGTAGATTCATTGGTGTATATTCACCAATTGTGATACATCACTGTAGATTCATCAAATTTGACTCAAAGGTTAGATTTGCCAATACTTATTCATCAGTGTAGATTCATCTATATCAACTCTTCAGGGTAGATTTGTCAATATTGACTCTTTGAGATAGATGCCTCAACATTGATCCATCAGGGTAGATTCATCAATGTTGACTGGACTGGGTAGATTTGTTAATATCAACTCATCAGTGTAGATATGTTGATATTGATATGTGAATATAGACAGGTAGATTTATAGACATTGATTCATCAATATGGATGCATAACATTGATTCATTGATGTAGATTCACTGATATCAAACTATCAATGTAGATTTGTCAATATTGATCCAAATGGGTAGATTCATTGATATTGACTTCATGGTATAGATTTGCTGATATCAAATTGATGGTTTTGACTCATTAATATTGATTCTTCAGATAGATTTGTTGATATTGCCTCATCTGTGTAAAGTCATCAATAGCAATCACCCAGGGTATATTTAAAGATATCAAATGAGTGGTAGATTCATTGATATCAACCCATCAGTATAGATTAGTTGACATTGACTTGAAGGCATGGATTCATCAATGTCTACCTTTCAGTGTAGTTCAGTTAATATAGATTCAATGGGGTATATTCATAAATATCAACTCAGCAGGGTAGATTTTTTAATATCAGCTTGTCAGGGTAGATTTGTTGATATCGACCATAGGGGTAGATTCACACTGACATTATCATGTCATGTCAGTGTGCATTTGTCAATATCAACTCAATGGGGTAGATTTGGTGATATCTACTCATTGGTGTTGATTTGCCAATATCTGCTCATCATTGTAGATTTATTAATATCAACCCATAGGGGTAGACTGATCAATATCAACCCATCAGTGTAGATTCATTAATATCTACTTTTTGGTGTAGATTAATTGATATCAACCCTTAGGGTTAGATTCATCAGTATTAACCAGTCATGGTGGATTTGTCAATGTTCATAAGTCAATATTGATTTGTCAATTTAGATTACCTGATATTGACCTGAAAATGTAGATTTTTCAATATAAACTTTTCTGGGTGTATTCATCAATATAAACTCATTGGTGTGGATTTGATAATATCTATCCACTGGGGAATATTCATTGATATTTAATCATCAGTATCGCGTTCCCTGCCCGCAGAGAAACACGACACCTGGTTGAAGTTTCAATGCTTTATTGCGCGCTGTTCTTCTGCTTCTATTGTTTCTTTTTCTTATCTTATTTTTCCTCCCCCAGCAGGGAAGTTACAGACCTTACATAGGTAAAACCACCAATCAAAGGAGAGCACACGAGGGAAAAGCGTGGACAGATACAGAGAGCCAAGCAGGGCATACCGAGATCATGCGTTGTGCATGAGACCAGAGAACCAGTCATAAAGACTTCCTTAAAATGATGTCAGATGTTTGTGCAAAAGTTAACTGCTCTGGCTCACTGCCAGGTGCCATCTTAGCCACACCTAGGGCCAGGGGTCCCGGGTACCCCGACAGTTCCCCCTTTTTTCTTTTACAAGAAAAAGGCTCGGGACCGTGCCTGTCTTAGGTGGAGTGGTCAACCACCGTCCTTACCCGTCATCGGATAACTGCAGAGCATGCTACAGCTCCTGTCTTAGGTTGGTACGGGGTCACCTCCTTCCTTACCCGTATGACTACCGATCCAGCATCGTGAGCCATACTTGTGGGGAACTGCCGGCCTCTAGGGCAGACATGGCCTGATGAAAAATAATCCGATCCCTGTTTTGGCTGGCTCGTAGACGCACAAACAGACGAGTGAGGAAAAGGATACCAATGAGGAGAAGCAGTCCCAAAGTGCCCAGACCTGCCCACTGTTTTACAAAATCGAAAGCAGAAGAAAACCATTTAGCCATCTCAGATACAGAAGCAATATGTACCCCAGTAGAATTAGCTTTGACAATTTCGGCTCTAAGTTGTGAGGTAAGATTATCAAATTGAGATGACCAAGTAGAAGTAAGGTAAAGTGACAAATTACTAGATAACTTAGCTGCAGTGCTGAAATTATCATATACAATAGGGGTAACACAAACAGCTCTTAAAGAGTAAACACATCCCAGTCCCAAAAGTTCTTGTAATATGTCCACTTGTTCTTGTAATAGGTCCACTCTTTGATTCACCAGGAGTAAGCCTGCCCTTAAATGTTGGTTTAAAGTCTCTTGAGTTTGTAAGGCAGTAGCTGTGTTTTCAGCTAAACGGTTGACTGCAGTCGCTGTCTGTATAGTAGTTGTCAATGCAGCAGCTGCAGTCGCGGCAGCCGCCGCCGATGCAACAACGGCTGCAACCACAGCTGCCGCGATACCAAATTGTCTTTTATTTCTTGATAGTAGCACTGGTAATTCTGCATCTGTAACAGAGACTGGGATAGGTAGGAAGGTAGGGATGCGCATTAAGACCGCGCGGGAGAAATTGGTAGCATTCCAACATTGAGAAAGGTAGCAACTAGATTGAGAGCAATCAAGGGTTGTGTTATTGGAAATATTGGTTAGTAGAAACATAAAAGGAGGGAACACACAGGCTGGAGTGGATGAGAATGTAATGTTTTTAGTAGAGTTAGTATTAGTTTTAGCTCCAACATTTTTTCCGCTCCACGTCGAAGAGTTCCATTCGCATTGTCTAAAAGATCCTCCTTTAAGAGCAAAAAGAGGTTGTAAGTTAGTATATCCTGAAGTCGAGGTGAATAGCAACCAGCTATCAAAAGGATTAACGCGCTCCATGCCCATGGCGTCATGATCAGCAAAATTATCAGTGGTACGCTGGGAAGTAAAATTTGGTGTGAAGAAAAATCCATGTTGAACTGGGGTCGCTCGCTTTGTATTTTGACAACCTGTCCAAATGGGAGGTGTGGAAAATTTTGGATTACATGGAGGAAAAATTCTGGGAGTTTTAAATCCATTAGTGGGAAGAGGTAATTTGTGAGGTACAAATCCTGTGATCAAAGTAGCTTCCCCTTCCCAGTATGTCCTTGATATGGTTATTAAATTATTATTGGCAAACTGAACACCAAGCGAACCATAACCATGGAGCGGAGCATAAGGGGATTCCATACTCTTATAAAAGAGACCCTGTACCTGCTTTTGGAGAACAATACAAGGGCTAGAGTTATTATTACTAATAGTATTATCCTCAGGTATATCAAAGCATAAGGCTCCAGGGAGGGAGAAAGTGGAAGAATTATATGGTTGAGTCTCTGGATCATAAAGTGTAGTGGGTAATCCTGTAGTCGCATTGGTGGTGAACAACGGAGGGAGTAGAGAGGAAGTATTAGTTAACGGCAAAGGATATGGCCAAGCTTTAACTATTGCCCACAGGTTCCGGGTCTGGCTGTCCGCTTGTGTCTTTGCAGTTATGGGAAGGCTCACTATCGTGAGGAGGAGTAGTATCACTTCCATGTTGTATAGGTCTGGTCAGTCTTTCAGGAACCCAGATCGGAGTTTGTTGATCCTGTGGAAAAATACAAACAGACCCTCGGACCCAACGTAATTCTGGATCTGGTCCTTTCCAGCAACCTGTCAATATGTCTTTCCACTTGGCCCATGTTTGAGGGACAGGGGAAGGGTTGCTATGGCGATCAGCCGCAGAATGTCCATAATTATCTATAGTCAAAAAATTTAAAATAAAAAGAACAAGATTAATTTTGTCCTTGGGAGATTTAAAAGAGGCTCCTATTCCCCCTTTTTGTTTATTAAGACAATTTTTTAAGGTGAGATGTGTCCTCTCGACTATACCTTGTCCTTGTGGATTATAGGGAATACCAGTAATCAATTGAATATTAAATGTTTGTAGAAATAGCCAGAAGCTTTTGGAGGTATAAGCAGGACCATTATCTGTTTTTATAACTTTAGGTATGCCCCAGCAAGCAAACGCTTGTAGGCAGTGTTGAATGACATCTTTTACCTTTTCTCCAGAGTGAGCAGAAGCCATGATGACCCCTGAAGCAGTGTCTACTGACACATGTACATACTTTACAGTACCGAATTCAGGAATATGAGTTACATCCATTTGCCAAACATGATTAGGTAACAGTCCCCTGGGATTGACTCCAAAAGATTGTACTGGGATCAAAGGAGCACAGTGTTGACAATTTTTTACTATTTGTCGAGCCACACATTTAGAGATAGGAAATTTTCTACTCAAGGTAGTGGAATTTACATGGAATTTCTCATGAAAGAGTTTTGCTTGTTCCTCTATGGAAAAAACAAAAATGGATTTGGTAGCCATATCCACCAAATCATTTGCTCTAGCCAAAGGTCCCGGTAAATTAGAATGAGCCCTAATATGTCCTATATAGAATGGATGTTTACGCTGCAGAATAAGGTTTTGCAGTGTAGTGAAATAGGAAGCCACGGTGGATAAAGAAGAAATACATGGCACAGTTTCAAGAACACTTAAAGCATTAACAACATATGAACTATCAGATAGGAGATTAAATGGCTGATTATCTGCTACTTTAAAAGCCAACACCACAGCTGCAAGCTCAGTAACTTGTGCCGAGTTGGATTGAACTATTATAGTATGAAGTTGATCATGAACAAGTGCAGCGCCTACTCCATTTTTAGATCCATCAGTAAATATAGTTATACAGTTTTTAATAGGTTGGGCACTAGTCACTTTTGGAAAAATTATGGGAGTAACTTTACAAAACTGAATCCAAGGATGTTGGCGATAATGGTTATCAAACTGAGCTGAGGTGGAACAATATAGTACTGACCAATCATCAACATTATTGCTTAGCCATTTAATTTGCTGAGTGGAATAAGGGGTTATAATGATAGAAGGATGGATTCCAAAGACAGTAATGCAAGATTCTATTCCCTTAAATATTACTTGAGCAACAGCTTTGGGATATGATTGTAATATTTTAGCTGGAGAACTAGGAAGATTTATACTCTGTAGAGGTCCCCCCTGCCAAATTATGCCAAAAGGACTATGTTTTTCTGGGATGATGATTAAACTCAATGGTTGAGTGGGATCACAGCGATCAACATAGCATTGTTGAAATCTGTTTTCAACTAGCTGTAAAGACATTTGTGCTTCGGGAGTAAGCTTTCTAGGTGAATTTAAGTCAGGATCACCTTTTAGTATATCAAATAAAGGTTTTAATTCTCCTGTGGATAATTTTAAATAGGATCTAATCCAGTTAATATCACCTAGGAGTTTTTGAAAATCATTTAAGGTATTTAGCTGATCTGTCCTGATGGTCAACTTTAATGGCCTGACTGTAGTAGCAGTAAGTTTAGTACCCAAATATTCTTGGATCTCTCCTAACTGTAACTTTTCAGGGGCTATTGTTAACCCCCTTTCCTTTAAAGCTTGGGTCACGAATTGTAATGCTCCTAACAACACTTCTTTCTCTGGATGGCAAATAAGTATATCATCCATATAATGATAAATCAACAATCTCTTGAATTTTTGTTTAGTGGTTGTTAATGCCCTATCCACATACATTTGACACATAGTAGGACTGTTGGCCATGCCTTGAGGCAATACGGTCCATTCATATCTCTGATCAGGTTGAGCGTGGTTAAGAGAGGGCAAAGTAAAAGCAAATCTCCAACAATCCTTTTTGTGTAAAGGTACAGAGAAGAAGCAATCTTTTAAATCCTGTATAATTGTAGGCCAATTTTTTGGCAATGCAGAAACAAGAGGTAACCCGCATTGGATAGGCCCCATAGGAAACATTTGATCATTTATAGCTCTCAAATCATGTAATAATCTCCATTTCCCTGATTTTTTCTTTATTAAAAATATTGGAGTATTCCAAGGAGAAGTAGAAGGTTGTAAGTGACATGATTGTACTTGTTCTTGTACTAATTTATGAGCTGCCTCTAATTTTTCTTTTGTTAGGGGCCACTGTGGGATCCAGTGAGACTTATCATCTTTCCAAACTATAGGAATTGATGTCATTACAGTGGCCCCTATGAAAAACCCAGACCCCTGAAATCATTTTTTGGTGGAGGCAAGGGAAGTGGTTGTAACGGTCCTTGATAAGATTTTCCCAATCCTTCACTGTCCTTATACTCCATTTTTTGTAACATATGTTTGACCGGGGTCCCTTTATAAATATGGTCAGTGGTGAGTTTTATGTCCATTTGTTGTAAAACATCTCTTCCCCACAAAGAAACTGGCACATTACACACATATGGTTGGAACACCCCAGAATGACCCTCTGCATCCCTCCAAGACAATGAGGAAGCACTTTGATTAGGGCTCTCTGCCACCCCTAGACCTCTCAAACTTTGAGCAGCTGTAACTAGTGGCCAATGTTTCGGCCACACTGACGCACTAATAATACTTTTGTCTGCTCCTGTATCTAATAGACCTGTAAATTCCATATTTTCTACCTTTAAGTTTAAGAGAGGTCTCTGTCCCATATCCATAGTAAGATTTATTAGAGTAGTTTCTGTTGATCCAAAACCTCCTTGTCCTTTATTTGTATTTTTACTGGACCATAGAGAATGTCGACTAGGCAATATAAGCATTTGTGCAATGCAGTCTCCTGGAAAGATAACTGTAATTCCTTTTGGTGAAGAAACTAAAGCTTTAACTTGACCTGTAGAGTCAGGATTGATGACCCCTGGATGAACTACAAGCCCTTTTAATGTTGAGGAACTTTTGCCTAATAATAGCCCTACACTATCTTGTGGAATTTTTTCATGCCAATCTGTGTCTACCATTTGCACCCCCATATCTGGAGTTAATATGAGTCTGGAGGTGGCACAGATGTCCAATCCGGCACTTCCTGAGGTGGCTCTACGCTTCCCTTCTCCGTTGGAGGATACCACTGTCAAGGAACTTGTTGGATGACCCCGTATATTTGTTGTGGGCCCTGGGGAGGGCCCTGCCTCCCGTTTTTTTGCAGCCTAGGATTAGGCCCTAGGAAGTTACCTTCCTTATCTCTTATTGACTGGCAACCACTACTCCAGTGATTTCCTTTTTTACATCTTGGACACAATCCTGGTCCAGGTCCTGAGCTACTCCCTGCATTGACATTGCCACCTTGGGTCAAAGGTGACCTTTTATTTGGACAAGCGGCCTTGAGATGTCCCATTTGACCACATGCAAAGCATGATCCTGAGAGTCCTTTGTTTGTCCTCTGATTAGAATTTCCTTGAGCCTGAGCAAGTGCAGCAGACAACATAGTAGTCTGTCTATCTATAGCTGCTACAAATGCACTGCTCTGTGCAGAGGTATCATTTATATCTTTACACACTCTTAGATAAGTAGATAGATCCTTGTTTTTCCATGGCCTAATGGCGTCCTTACACTATTTGTTAGCTTGCTCATAGGCCAATTGTTTTACTAGAGGCATAGCTTGGTCTGCATCCCCAAAAATGCGTGATGCAGTTTGAATCAACCTATCCACAAAGTCTGCATAGGGTTCATTGCTCCCTTGAGTTACCTTGGATAGCTGGCCCTGTAGATCTCCTGTACCTGCAATGTTTTCCAGGCTCTAGTTGCTGCAGTGGCAATCTGGGCATACACAGCAGGATGGTATTGAAGCTGTGCTTGGAGAGTCTCATATGGCCCTGTACCCATAAGCATTTCTATGTTAAGTTGAGGGTCGCCTGCAGCTGCATTATGCCTGGCAGTGTCTGCAGAAATTTCTTGCCAAGAAGTCTTCCACATAAGATATTGTCCTCCAGACAGAGTGGCCCTAGCAAGGTTAACCCAGTCTTGAGGTACTAGGTTTAAGGAAGACATAGTTTCTACCAGAGCAAGAGTGAACGCTGCTTGTGGACCATATGTACTTACTGCCTCCTTTAGTTGTTTAACTATTTTAAAATCTAAAGGTTGATGATATCTTTGATTTTGAGCATCCTCAAAAACTGGATATGCGGCAGAGCCAAGATGACTCCACGCAGTGCGTGCCTCACAGGGTAGTGTTTTAGGAGGAGCTGGAGGTGCCGAGGGAGCTACAGGCGCTAGGGGGAGCTCTTTACTTATGTTTAATTTTTGTACTTGTTTTTCTAGTTCCTCTCCAGAAAGTTCCCCTTCCGAGTCAGTTCCTGTTTCTGAAATCTGAGAGCGACACGATCGTTCCTCTTTTATTTCTTCCAAAACCTGACTGCCCTCAGTCAGAGGCTTCACAAAAGAGTGTTTTTTAGTTTCCAAACAACTTTTAACAAGGGACCAGATGGCCATGGTACCCACAGGCAGAGGCTTTTGTTTATCAGCTATGCGGGGGTCCTCCCCTAAATGTTCCCACTGTGGAATATTTAACAGCCCCTCATTTAAAAACCAGGGAGAAACTTTTTCTATAGTATCAAGAAACGTCCTGGCTGTCTTTGCCTTTAACGGAGTCCCATTTTTCTTTAACAATTCTCTCAGTGGCTGTTGCATCTTAACTTTGGACATTTCAGACCCCATAATTAATTTGCTGTGATCACTTTTTGTATACCAGTTTCAGTTCACTGGACCGCGTTCCGCTTGGTCCGGGTTGATTGATGGTGGCCTTTCACGCACCACTTTCACTTTAATATCTCTAATGTGGACCGCTTTTTGCTTAGTCCAGGGTGTAGCCGCCTTTTGCGTGCTACTTTCACTTTAATACTTTTAAGGTGGACTGCCTTTCGCTAGTCCACTCTGAGCCACGTTTCGCTTAGCTCTGTCTCCGGACTGCCTTTCGCTAGTCCACTTTGAGCTGCGTTTCGCTTGGCTCTGTCTCCGGACTGCCTTTCGCTAGTCCTTACTTTCACTTTAATTGGACCGCATTCCGCGTGTCCCCGGACCACCTTCCGTGTGTCCTGACTTTAATTGGACCGCATTCCGCGTGTCCCCGGACCACCTTCCGTGTGTCCTGACTTTAATTGGACCGCATTCCGCGTGTCCTGATAGTCGCTTTACCGCGAACGTCAAGGCTGCCTTTATCACTCCTTTTTTATTATTTATAACATTAATCTCTAAAACTTACCTAGGTAGTTGCTGCTGGTTTGTTGTTTCCCGGGTCGGGTTTCGGCACCACTTATCGCGTTCCCTGCCCGCAGAGAAACATGACACCTGGTTGAAGTTTCAATGCTTTATTGCACGCTGTTCTTCTGCTTCTATTGTTTCTTTTTCTTATCTTATTTTTCCTCCCCCAGCAGGGAAGTTACAGACCTTATATAGGTAAAACCACCAATCAAAGGAGAGCACACGAGGGAAAAGCGTGGACAGATACAGAGAGCCAAGCAGGGCATACCGAGATCATGCGTTGTGCATGAGACCAGAGAACAGTCATAAAGACTTCCTTAAAATGATGTCAGATGTTTGTGCAAAAGTTAACTGCTCTGGCTCACTGCCAGGTGCCATCTTAGCCACACCTAGGGCCAGGGGTCCCAGGTGCCCCGACACATCAGGATGCATTCATCCATATCAACCCATTGATGTAGTGACAGGAGTAATGGAACTGGTGAAACATTGTAATTGCCTAGCATAAGAGTTTCTCTATTCCCAGAAGATTTGTGACTGAGATAAAGGTTAGAGCTGAAAGGACTATTGCACAGAGCCTCCTCATGCAGGGTTTTACCACAGCAGCTAAACATCATGTGCCCTTGCACAGAAAAATTTCCAGGTACCAGTCATGCCACAGTCATGAGGTCATCAGAGACCCCCAATCCCAGTCACACTCCCCCATCCTTTCGCCACTCTGCACAGAAATGTACTTATTTGGGTAGATTGCTATATCAACCAATGGGGATAGATTTCTTGATATCAACTCAATGAGTTAGATTATCAATATTGATTTGATTGGTTTCATTGGTTAGATTTGTCAAAATCAATGCATTGGGATAGATTTATTGAAATCCACTTGCCAGTGTAGAATCATCAATTTTAATTCATTGGGTTGATTCATCAATATTGACTTGATGGCATAGATTTATTGATATGGACCCTAGGGGTAGATTTATCAATATCCAACTGTAGGGTAGATTTATCCATTTCAACACATCAGTGTAGATTCATCCATATCAACTTGGGTAGATTCTTTGATATTGATATGTTGATATTGATTCATTGTAGATTCATCATTATTGACTCATCAGTGTAGATGCACAGATATCAACTCATCAGGGTTTATTTGTTGATATTGATTCTTCAGTATAGATTTATAGATATCAACCCATTTGTGTTGACTTTTGAAATTAAACCTATGGAGTAGATTCATCAATATTGACCTTTCAAGGTACATTTGTCAATATTGACCCATCAATGTAGTTTGGTCAATATTGACCCACTGGTTTAGATTAGTTTATATCAACATATTGGGGTAGACTTTTCAATATTGATACAAGTATGTAGATTCATAAATATTGACTTGTTGCAGTAGATTGTTCATTATCAATTTGTCATTATCAATGATATGATATTTCATTGATGTCAACTTTTTGGATAGATTTGTGGATATCAACTTGTCAGTGTAGATCATCAATATTGACCCTTTGGTGTACAATCATCAATATCAATCCATCAAAGTAAATTCATCTCTATTGACCCTTTGAAGTATATTTGCCAATATTGAATCTTTGTGCATATTCATTATTATTGACTTGTCTGTGTAGATTCCTCCACACCAACCCATTGTGTTAGAACAGTCAATATAGACTTGATGGGATATATTCACTGATATCAATCATAGGTGTCAATTCATTGATATTGATTCATTGGTGTAGATTTTTTGATATTGACCAATTGAAGCAAATTCATTGATATTGACTCTTCAGTGTAGATCCTTTCATATCAATTCATTGGGCTAAATTCATGAATATCAACTTGATGGGGTAGGTTCATTGACAATGACCTGTAGATGTTGATTCATCAATATTGACTCATTGGTGTAGATTTGCTGATATTGACTTGTTGGGGTGTATTGTTCAATATTGATTTGCTGATATCAATTCTTCAAAGTAGATATGTCAATATTGATTTAATGGGGAATGTTTGTCAATATCTACTCACCTGTGTAAATTTGTCAAATTTGGACCATCAGTGTAGATTCATGAAATATGACTCATCATGTTAGATTCATTAATATCTACTCACTGGTGTAGATTTGTTGATATCAACACATTGAGGTGGATTCATCAATATTGACTCTATGGGGTTTATTTGTTGATATTGGCACATTGATGTAGATTCATTGATATTGATTCTGGGGTGTATTTGTTGATATCAACTCAGTGGGAAGATTTATTGATATTGAAGGGTTAATATTGATTCATCAATATGGATTTGTCAATATTGACTCAAAAAGGTACATTCATCAGTATTGATTCACCATGATTGATTTTTGATATTCACAATTCTGTATAGTTTTTTTGATATCAACCCTTTGGGGTAGATTCATCATTATCAACCAGTCATGGTAGATTCTCTGATATCAACTAAACTGGGTAGATTCACCAATATTGATCTGTTGAAATCAATTTGATTTAGATTCATCAATATTGACTAGTCCATGTACATTGATATTGATGTGTCTGGGTAGATTTGTTGATATTGACTCTTTGGTGGAGATTTGTAGTTATCAACTTATAGGGGTAGATTCATCAATATTGATTTGTCACTATGGATTTGTCAATGTAGACTCATTGATATCAACCCATTGGGATATATTTTTTGATATCTACTCTTCTTTGATATATTCATCAATATCTTCCCTTCTCTTCAGTGTAGATTCATTTATGTCAACCTGTCAGGGTAGATTTTTCAATATCAACCCATCAGAATAGATCCATAAATATCAATGGTTTGATGTAGATTCATTGATATCAATACTTTAGTTGATGTAGATTAATCAATATCAACTCATCAGGGTAGGTTCATCAATATCAAACTATGTAGATTTGATGATAAAGACTTGACTTGATTGATTTGTAAATATTGACACATTGGTGGAGATTTGTAGATATCAAAATGTAGGGTAAGATTCATCAATATCAATTTACTGATATGGATTCATCAATGTAAATTCATTGATATTGATCCATTGGGATGTATTTGTTGATATATACTCTTCTGGGTATATTTGGCACTATGTGTTGATATAGATTCATCAATTTTGTCTTATTGGAGTAGATTCATCCACATCAACCCATTGTATAGATTCATCAATTTTAACTATTCTGGGTAGATTCATTGACATCAATCCTTCAATGTAGGATCATCAAAATCAACACATCAGTGTAGATGCATTGATATTTATTAGTCAATATCAATTTTTTAATATAGATTTGTTGATATTAACTTGATAGAGTAGATTCATGAATATTGATTCATCATGGTAGATTCATTGGTATTGACTTTTCTTCTTAACATGTACTTTTATAAATACTTACTCTACTACTGTTAAATCTAATTCATCTAATTTTAACTTATGGTATCCATGACATCCAAGTTTTTAGATCAACCTACCTTACATTTTAAGTCATTATTTTTTGCTGAAGACACATTCTACAAGAAATAGATATTAAACTAATCATTTTAGAGAAATCAACACCATATAGATTGCTTGACCACTTAGAGAAATGAATAGTTAAGTAAATTTAAAGACATCCTTACTTTTGTCTATTTAGACAATTGTAGTCATGTGAACTGAAAGGCATTTTGATCCATTTTATTGTAAATTTTTAATGCTTTTTTATATATATGCCAATTTTGGCACCATATACATAATATATAGACAAAAGCATATATGTAGATACAACATACAATAAACAGGTATGCACACATATGCATAAAACTGATATAAAACAAAGAATGTATAGTTTTAGGTTCCCAGTTATGAAACAAAATATCTTAAGATGTTTACTGCACAGAATGTCATATTTAACCACTGAAAAATGAAAATAAATCCTGTCATAAATTTTTATAAAACATGCATAAGACCTGTGCTATTGGAGAAATAAGGTGTAGAATTTACCAGTCATGGAAAGACTAAAATCAAAGGTTCATATGGGCTACTCATTCTCCAAGGCAGAAGATTTACTCTCATTTTTATCATTGTATATTCTCCATCCTTAGGTCTTTTCAAGTGGAATTTCTTCCTTTCCAGTGTATTTATGAGTTAACTTTTGAGTAATTGAATTCAGAGTAAAGACAGTAGAAGAAAACATTAGGCAAGAAACTTCAGGAAAACAAAAGAAGACCAACTGGTGCTGGACCAAAGCTAAATTCACAAAAATATCCAGCTCAGAGCTTGGAAGACAGAGGTTTTGAAATATGACACAGTATGAAATATTACACAACTGGATCAGATTAGAGTCAGTACAGATATGAAAATTTCTGGGAGAGTATGAAGTCCTCAGGAGGCTTTTTGAAAGGACAATAGGTACATATGGGATATTTTAATTTTTCCTTACTGTGACTATCTGGAAAGAATAAAAAAATGCATGGAAATTAGTGAATTCCCTGAAATTCTCAGGCCTGGTGAACCTGGCCAATCCAGATCTTTCTTTCTTTGTTTCTCTTTCTTTCTATCTTTCTTTCTTTTTATCTTTCTTTCTTTCTTTTTCTTTCTTTCTTGTTATCATCCTTTTCTTTATCCCTTAATGTGGAACTAATTCAAAGAACAGAACTACAGAGTATAGAAAAAGATAAATCAATCTTTTAAGACCTACAGCAACTTGGATTTAAAAGTGACTCATATTTTCTCTGCTTTTGAATAGGTTTTGGCATTAGCTGATGGAGCTTTCATTACATATGGATATAAGACAGGCAGCAAAAATAAGGGAATATACCATTTTGAACATGATACTCTGAAAACTTATACATAGCACAGTTTGACCATTTTCCTCCATTTTGTAAAACAAATTCTTCTATAATATAGGGTAATAATTTATATTTTCTTCAGAGACCATTTTTTTTCCATTCCCTGGCTGGTAATCAAGTCAGACTCAGGTGAAGAATAAACCTAGGATTTGTTCCTTAAAGTTTGGGGAGTTGTTTTCAGAGAAGTGTAACATTGCATGCACTCTATGAGTCAGATGGAAGACTAGGGGTATCTCCTGATATTCTCTGTCTCCTATAAACCAGAGTGTGGAGAATAGTGACAAAGGATGAAAGAGTAGTGATTGAGATTGAGGGTCTCTGATGACCACATGACTGTGGCATGCCTGGTGTTTTGGAATGTTTCTGTGAAAGGGAAGACAATGCTTAGCTGCTGTGGCAATGCCCTTTATGAGCAGGCTCTCTTCAAGAGTTTTATCAGCTAGGACCTTGATCTCAGGCACACGGCTCCTGGGACGGAAGGAATTCTTATGCTAGACAACCACAATTTTTCACCTGCTACACTTCTCCAGTTCCTGCCTACTTTATAGTAATTTTTAACAATGGACTTTCCTGAGAGCTAAACAAATCTCCTAACATTACACTTTGCAACTGTGCCTTACAACTACAGAAATGCAACATAGGATGTCCTAGTTTTGAAACTTTCTGAATACAAAGAATAATGGTTACATAGTCTTTAACCTGATAATGACAATTATAAATAAAGATTGCTGGCATAACTCTTTAGATCTGTATCTCCATCAGAGAGCAGAGCTCCAACTGATCCCAGCTTAATCTTCAAGATCTGTGTCTGTGAATATTTTCTAATCCCCTTTCACCCCTTGCTGGACCAGGGAGTTTAGTTGCACTGGTTAAGACAGCTGGTGGCCCATATGGACCCAGACACAAGGTAACTTTCTTTAGCCATTAGAATAGGGGACACTCCTGAGGTGCACCTTATAATAAAAAAAAAATTCCTCAAAGGGAAGGAGGTCAGGGGAGTGAGTCAGAGTCAGGTATAAAATATGGGAAATACAGGATCCAAAGAAAGGGATCATTATGTGTCTGTCCTTAGATATCTGCATAGGAAGAGTAATTGTTCAGTTGGACAAGCACAACTGTTATAATTTATAGACTTTACTACTAAAACTCTGTCCCACTGTTGGTGCAGTCTCAAAATGGCTTTTCCAAAACTGCCCTGCTTAAAAAACTGGCAGAAAATGTTATGAGAATGCCCTAAATATTGCTTTTATTGTGTATTCAGGGCTGGGGATTCACTATGTTATTGTTAGTCAATTCCAGAAACATTCTTATTCAGTGTGTATACACATAGTCACAATCATTAACTTTGGAGCATGTGCCTTTACCTTTATATAATGTGTTTTCAGTGTGCCTTCTTTGTACTTTATGGAAGTGGTCCTATGAATAGTGCTATGACTATGTTTACATCAGTTTTTCTCCACTGTGACTAAAAGGCTTAACCAGACCAATCATAAAGGAGAAAAATTTTATTTGAGAGTTCACAGTTTCAGAGATCTCAGTCCATACAAAGCTGACCCATACTTTGGGCTTTGAGATGAGGTTAAATATCAAGACAGAAGTGTGTGGTGCAGGGAAATGGCTAGTATAAATTAAGTAGGAAAACACTCACTCTCCAGATACACAATGTATACCACAAACACATGCCTCCAAAGAAACAACTCCTCCAGTAATACCCTTCTTCTCTTCAGACACCACTCAGTTAATCCCATCAGGGGATTAATTTATCAATTGGTTTAGAGAACATTGTGAATTATTTGGGTGTTTCTCAAAGAAGGTTTTAGAAAGTGTCCCTAAAGTGAGTATGTACAGCACAGCACTTTCAAGTGTGTAGGAAAGTCTCTTGATTTAATTAGGGAGGGATTATTAAGATATGTAGGGAAATGTTTTTGTGGTGAGGAGTAACGATTCTCTGAGATGGAAAAGTGGCTTCTTTTCATTGTGTAGTGAGGTCTCTCTAAGGCACGTATAAAGGGCCTTCTGAAGGGTATTGAAGGGCTCCTTTATGTATGTGGGAAGGCCCACTGTTGTTAGTTGGAAAGGGTCACAGAGGTGCATACGATATGAGTAAGGAGAACACCGAGTTGTGATGGGAGTTTTCTTTGAGGATAGTAGAGGGAATCTCTTTGGTGTTTAGGGAGGCCAGTCAAGAAAGGATCATGAGAAGTCTTAGATGTATATAAATAGCCTTTGGAAGTAAGTAGGGAGGGTTTGGTGAGAAGTGAGGTCGATCTGCAACGTTTGGTTAGGGTTTGCAGAGGTGTGTATGTAGTATTTGAAAAGGAGTATGGTGCATTCTCACTTAGCTCTGTAGGGTTTTCTTTCTCAAATATGTAGGTACAGATTACAATAGGAATAGTGAAGGCTTTTTTATGGGTCAAAAATTCTCTGTGATGATTACAGGGTGGGTTCCTTGATATTTGTAGTGAGTGTCCTCTGGTCTGTGTAGAGTGTAGTTGATCAGGTATTTGGAGGATTTCACTGTTTTTCTGAGTGCTTTTTGCATTTCTGGGAAGGATCTCTGAGGTTACTTGGTAGGGCTCACAGAGGTACATAGGTATGGTGCTCCGTGAATGATAGAAAGAGATTGGTGTGTTGCTTCCAGAGGGCTGCTTGATGTGACTAGTGAAAGCTCATTGAATTGAGAGGAGAGGACAACCTGATGTGAATGGGAGGGCACTATGAGTTGAGGGTTAGGGTTATGGTTGGGCCTAGGGTAAGTGTTAGGTTAAGGATCAGGGTTAGCATTTGAAGTGTATAGGAAAAGCCTTTGTTTTCAGTTGAAAGACTTCTCTGTGATGTGTATTGAGGCCTCTCAAAAGTGCATAAATAGGTCCTCTGTTATTTAGAGTGGGCTTATGGAGAAGTATATATAGTAGAGAGTGCCTCTAAAGCAGAAGAGTTTGTACACACTGAGGTATGTAGGGATGACTCTGTGGCATGTAGGGACTGCTCTTGAGTTGAATAGGGAAGATTTTCTTTAATGTGTATGGAGGGTACTGTGTTCTATGAATGACTTTCAGACTTGTATTTTGTGAGATGAGTAAAGAGAACTAAATGAGGAGTGTAACAGGGTTCTGTTATGTGTGTCAGAGGTCTCTTAGATGTGTGTGGGAAGGACCTCTAAGAAGCGATTTGATGGTTCATCCCGGTGCATAGGGAATGCATACTTAGTTGAGTAGAGAAGATTCGGTTATGTTTGGAAGGTCATTTAAAGTGAGTAGTGAGAGTTCTGTGAGATATGTATGGAGAACAAAATGACATAGAAATGAGGAAACTATGAGTTGTTGATTGGGTGATCTAAATAGTGTGTAAGTAGGACTCCCTGATATAAGTAGAGAGGGCTCTGTGAAATTTGTAGTGTAGTTTTTTTGAGGTGTAAAAGTAGGAGTCATTGAAATAAATAGGGACAGAACTTTGATATGTGTAGGGAGGACATTCAGAAGTGTCTAAATATGTCCCTATTAGGGTGTGCAGAGGAATACATGAGAGGTGTAGGAAGGCTTTATGACTGATTAGAAAGGCTATCTCAGTTTTGTAGGGAGGGTCCTCTCAAGGCAACAGTGAGATATATCTAATAAAACGAGGGTGTGATGGGAGTGTTTGAGGATAAAGCTTGGAATTGGAGGCATTTTAGGAGGGCACTTAAAGAAATAACTGAAGTTTGTACTTATGGTGTCCGGAGATGAATAGGGATGATATTTTGCTGGGTAGTGAGAGTTATGTATTAGATGTATAGGTAGAGATTTTGGAGATTTGTTTAAAGGACATTCTAAGGTTTATATGGAAGTCTCTCAGATTTGTATGGAGGACTCTTGATGGGGGTGTATAAAGATGGTGCTCTTAGGTGAGTATTAAGATCTCCCAAGTTGTGTAAGAATGTCCCTCTAAAGTAAATAAGAAGAGATCTCTGAAATAAATTGGGTGGACTAGCTGAGGTTTGAAAGAAGAGCTCTATGAAGTGGGTTACAGGCCCACTGAATTTTGAAAGTAGGGCATTGTGAGGTGTGCAGAAAACTGGCGTGTGGTGACAGTTCTCTGAGATGTGCAGGAATTGCTTAATGAGGTGTGTGGGAAGTATTTCTTAAGTGTATATGGAAGGCCCTCTGTGGTGTAAGGCACCTGTTGTCAGCAGGGAGGGCTTTCTCAGTTGTATAGGGAGGTGTTTGTAACATCTGCATGTAGGGTACTCTGAGTTATGGACAGAGGACCCCCTGATGTTTGTAATTCAGGTGCTCTGGTATGTGTTGGGAGGTATCAGGTGTGCAGCAGAAATCTCTGTGGGTGTAAATGGCTTTTGTCTGTGTAGGAGTGTTATCTGGTTTGTGTGCAAGGGCCCTTTGAAGTTAATAGTGAGATCCATCTGATATGAATAGGGAGAATACACTGAGGTGTGATGGGAGTGTTCTTTGAGGATACTACAGGGGTTATAAATGCTGTTTAGGAAGACCAATCCAAGAAGTATCACAAGTGGTGTTTGAGTTGTGTACGTACAGCACTCAGAAGTAATTAGGAAGGACTTGTTGGTGTGTAGTGAGGTCTATCTGAGATGTGTAGGTAGTGTTTGCTAAGGTGTTTAGCAAAGGCATTCTGAAGTTTGAATTAACATTTCTCTGGAATCTCTAAGGAGGACTCTTTGGGGTAAAGAGGGCTTTTTTATTGTTTAGGTGTGGCTCAAAAATGTGTTGAGGAAGAAACCCTAAGTTGTGTATGTATGGCACTTTTAAGTGTGTATGAAGGGCTCTTGATTTAAATAGGGAGGGATTACTTAGATGTGTAGGGAGGTGTGTTTGAGATGTGGAGAAAGGTTCTCTTGGTTCTCTTCATTGCATAGGAGGTCTCTCTGAGGTACATAGGGAGGGCCCCTTTGTGTGTGGGGGAGGGCCACCTGAAGTGAGTTGAAAGGGCTCACAGATGTGCATAGGCATGGTGCTCTTGACTGGGTAGAAATACCTGAGTAAATTGTTTACACACAGTCCTTTGAGGTGAGTACTGAGAGCACTATGAGATCAGCAGGGAGAACAAACTGATATAAAAGGGAAAGGACTATAAATTTTGTGTTATAGTTAGGGTGTGGCTTACAGTTTTGGGTCAGGATCCATATCTTGCTCAGTGTCAGGGTCAGGGAGAGCCCTCTGTGGTATGTAAGAAGGCTTGTTTTAATAGTTATGGTTAGGATTAGGGTTATGTTAAGGGTCATGGTCAGTAATTTTAGTGTACAAAGAATGACTCAGTGATGAGTTGAAAGGACTCTTTGAGATGTGTATTAAACACTTTCTAAGGTGAGCAGGCAGGCTCTCTGTTGTGTTTAAAGAAATCTTGACACAAAAAAGAGATAGTAGGGAGTGCTTGAAAATGAGTATATTTTTTACCCAGTGAGGTATATAGAAATGTCTCACTGAGGTGTATAGGGATAGTTCTCTGAGGTGTTTAGGGACTGCTCTTCTTGTGTGTAGGGTGGGCTACTTTTGATGTGTATGAGGGTACACTCAGGTGTGTAGGGAGTGCCCTCTGAGGTTGGTAGCATTTGGCCTCTGAGCTGTGTTAAGAGGGTTCTATGAAGTGTGTAGGAGGGTTACATGATGTGTGTCATATGAAAATTTAATGTGTATGGATGTGCCTCTAATATGAGTAGGGAGGCCCACAGTAGTGCAGAGGAAAGGTGCTTTATGATGTGTAGGAATGGTTCAGTGAGTTGTGTTTGTAGGGCCTTTTGAGGGAAGAACTGAGATCTCTGAGAGATGAGTAGGGAGGTCAAATTGAGGTAGAAGGGAGAAAACTATGAGTTTAGGGTGTGGGTTGTTTTTAGGGTTAGGGTATGGGGTCAAGGTCATGATCATGATCAGTATCACGGTCAGGGAGGGCCCTCTATGTAGGGTGAGCATGAGGTTAGAGTTAGGGTTAGGTATAAGGTTAGGTTTAAGATCAGGGTCAGTGTTTGTGGTATACAGAGAAGGCCTATGTAGTGACTCAAAAGTGTTCTCTGAAGTGTGCATTGAAGGCTCTCTGAGGTGCATAGATGGCTATTTGAGGTATTTAGAGAGGAGTTGGAAAGAAGTATAGTTAGCAGAAGGGGCTTTGAAACAAGTATAGTTTGTATTCAGTGAGGTATGTACAGATGGCTCTCTGAGTTGTGTAGAGATTGCTTTGATGTAATTAGGCAGTGCTTTTATTTATGTGCATGGAGGGATACTCTAACGTGTTTAGGGAGGGCTCTCTGAGGTTAGTAGTGTGTGGTCTTTGAGCTTTGCAGAGTACACTATTACGTGTGTAGGAGAACTCTATGACACGTCTAAGGTCTATTAGACATGTGTGGAAGATCCAACTTTAATGGGTTGAGAGGACTCACACAGATCTATACAGAGTATTTAGTGAAATGTGTAGAAAGAACGCTAGTGAGTTGTGCTCAGAGAACCATTTGAGGTGAGCAGAGAGAGCTCTGTGAGTATGGAGGACAAATTAGTATAGAAAGGGAGGCATTATGAGATGTGGAGTGGGGGTATTTCTTTGGTATAGGTAAAATTCACTGAGATGAATAGGGAGGACTTTCTGAGCTTTGTTGTATAGGTTCCCTGAGGTGTTTAGTGAGGACTCATTGAAATGCATAGGGATGGCACTGTGATAAGAATAGGGAAGTCTCTCAGGGTTGTATAGGGTGGACCCTATTAGGTGTACAGAAGAATCTATAAGGGGTGTCAGAGGACTTTGCATCTGAGGAGAAATGCTGTCTCAGATGTGTAGGGAAGGTCTTCTGAAGTAAATAGTGATTTGAGTATGGAGAACATACTAAAGTTTGATGGGAGGATCCTTTGAAAATAGTATAATGAATCTCTGAGGTGTTCTGGGGGGCACTCAATAAAGTATCAAGAGGACTCTGAATTTTGTAGCTTTGACCTTTGGCAGTGAATAGAGAGGGCTTTTTGGTGAGTAGTGCAGGCTACTTGAGATGCACAGGTAGTGTTTTTTGAGGTTTGAGGTTTAATAAAATGGAACGCTGAGGTTTGTATGGAAACTTCTCTGAGATTCTAGAGAGAAGAGCTGAATGGGATGTTTAGGGAGTGACCTTTTTGATGAAATGTACGTATCCTCTGAGGGGTGCAGATATGTATTTCTAAGGTGAGTAAGGGGAGAATTCTGATGTGAATAAGGAGGACAAACTAAGGTTTGAAAGGAGGGCTCTATGAGTGTGTAACAGAGTCCTCTGAATTGTAAAAGTAGTGTAGAGAGGTGGTGTGTAGTATTTGGCAACTGCTCTCCAAGTTGTGTAGGAATTGATAAATGATGTGTGTAGTATGGGCTTCTATAGTGTGAATCGATGGCCCTCTGTTGTGTAGCAAGGGTGATTGATATGAATGTGAAGGGCTTTCTGAGATGTGGAGAAAGGTGATTGTGAGGTGTGTAGGAAGGGAAGGGCTCTCTAAGGTTTTTTGTGTGGGCTCTCTGAGGCGTGTAGAAAAGTCTCCATTAGGTGTGCAGAAGCTATCTATGAGGTGTAAAAAATGGCTTTTGCCCATGCAGGAGTGCTGTCTGAGTTGTGTATTGAGGGCCCTCTGAAATAAATAGAGATCCATCTGTTATAGGCAATGAAAACACCCTGTGGTGTAAGGTTTCTTTTAGGATACTAGACAGAATCTCTGAGATGTGTATGTAAGGCACTTGGAGGTGAGTAGGGAAAGTATTTGGTGAGTATTGAGGTCTATCTGAGATGTATGGGTAGGGTTTGCTGAGGTGTGTAGCACAAGCATTCTGAGATTTGAATTAACATTTCTCTGGCATTTTTAGGGATTGCTCTCTGGTGTGTATAAGGAGGGCTTTCTGAGTTGTTTACAGGTTTGCTCAATGAAGTGTAGAGGGTGTGTCCCTAAGGTGTGTATGGATAGGATTTAGAGTTGTGTAGGAAGGGTTCTTAATGTGAGTGGGGAGAAAATCCTTAGATGTTTAGGGAGGTATGTTTGAGGCTTATAGGAAATTTCTCTGAATGTGAAAGTGAATTCCTTTCATTGTTGAAGGAGGGCTCTATGAGGTATTGTGGGAGTGGCTCTGAGGGGTGTAGGAGGGCTTTATAAGGTTTGGGGGAGGGCTAATTGATATGACTGTGAGTGCTCAATTAAGTAAGTAGGGATATTTTGGTGTATATGGAAAGCCAGTCAAAAGGGATTTCTGAAGAGTGTAGTGATGGTTTTATGAGGTTAATAGAAAGGTTCACTCAGGTGTTTAGAAGGGCTTGTAAAAAGTATTGCATGCACTCATTTATTTGTAAGGGATATGTCTATTTCAGGTGTGTAGATACTTCTTTTGAGACATATAATGAGGACATTATTAATGTGTCAGGAGGGCACTCAGATGTGTAGGAAGGCTTCTGTGATTTTTGTATGGAGATTACTCTGAGATGAGAAAGAGGGTTACTCTTAGGTTTAAGGTTAGTTTTTGAGGTTAGGGCTAGGATTAGGGTTATATTTAGAGTTAGTACTAGAATTAGGGTTTTAGTGTTAGAGTTAGAGGGTTAAAATTTGATTCAGTGTTGGTTTTAGGATCCAAATGAGTGTTTGTATTATAATGGGAAGGCCTCTGTGGTGTGTTGAAATGGCTTTCTGAACTGTTGTAATGGCTCTCTATGGTGTATTATGGGGGTTCCCTGAGGTGAGTACACAGGATTGCTGAGGTGATTAGGGAAGGTTTCCAAAAAACCATAGTGTGTACACACTGAGGTCTGTAATGTTGTCTTTCTGAGGTGTGTAGGGACAGTTCTTCAGATGTGTAGTGAGGATTTTCTTTGATGTTTCATCAGGGAACTAAATGTGTGTGTAGAAGGCCCTCTGAGGTTTGTAGGGAGTGACCTCTGAGTTGTGTAGCCAGGGTACCATTATGTGTGTCAGAGGGCTCCTTTACATATGTGGAAGTGCCCTCTGAGATGAGTTGAGATGATTCACAAAGGTGAATCAGGGAGGTGCTCTGCAAAGTTTAGAAAGAGCTCACTGAATTGTGTTTCAAGGACCATTAGAGGTTAGTAGTCAGAGATTTTTGAGGTAAGTAGGGAGAACAAACTGATGAATGAGGAAAGGCACTTTTGTGTTAGTCTTAGGGTCAGGTTCAGGTTCATGGTCAGTTTCAGCATCAGGGAGGGCTCCCTGGTATGTAAGGAGTGCTGAGGTTTAGGCTTAAATTAGGGTTAGTGTCAAGCTCAAGGTCAGCTTCAGTATTTGCAATTTATAGGGAAGGCCTCTGTGGTGAGTCAAAAGGTCTCTATGAGATGTATGTTGAGGACTTTCTATAATCAGTAGATAGACTCTCTGAAGTGTTTATAGTACATTTGCAAAGAAGTTAATTAGTAGAAGTGGATTGCAAAGGAATCTAATTTGTACAAACTGAGATATATAAAGACGTCCCTCTGAAGTGTGTAGGAAATGCATTTGAGGTAAGTAGAACCAACTTTCTTTGATATCTAAGGTGGTTACTCTGAGATTTTTTGGGAGGTGCTTTAGTTTGGTAGTATGTGACTGTGGAGGGAGGAAACTATGATGTGTAAGAGAACTCTAGAAAATGTGTTTGAGTTCTCCTAGTGGTGTGTGGGAGGATTTCCTGAGGTGAGCTTGGAGGTCTCACAGAGGTGCATAGGAAGTCTGTTCTGTGAATTGTAGAAAGGGTTAAAAGAGTAGTGTTTTTTGGGCCTTTTAAGGTAAGGCACGAGAGCTCTGTGACATGAGTAGGGAGAAAAAACTGATGTAGAAGGGAAAGTTCTATGAGGTTAAGGTTAAGATTAGCATTAGATTAGTAATGTATCAAGGTCAGGGTCATGGTCAATATCAGCAAGTACTCTCTGTGGTATGTATGGTGGGCTCAGTGTTAGGGTTAGAGTTAGGGTTGGATTCTGGGTTGGGGTTAGTATTTTGAATGCATAGGAAAGGCCTTTGCTGTGAATTGAAAGGGCTCCCTTAGGTGTGTATTGAGGGCTTACGAGGTGAGTAGATGGGCTTTCTGAGGGATTTAATGAGTACTTGAAATGAAATGTAGTTAGTAAAGAGAGCTTTTAAAGGAATCTAATTTGTACTTGCTGAGGTTTGTAGGATAGTCTCTCTGAGGTGTGTAGAGTCTGCTGTTGAGATAAGTAGGAAGGGCTTTCTTTCATGTGAATGAAGGATACTTTGAGGTGTGTAGAGAGGACTCTCTGAGGTTGGTAGCTTGCAGTCTCTGATCTTTTTAGAGGGACTTCTATAAGATCTGTAGAAGAGATCTTTGACATGTGTCAGAGGTCTCTATGATGTTTGTGCATGGTCCTTCTGAAGTGAGTTGGGAGGGGCTACTCAGCTGTATAAAGAATGTGTACTGAGATGAATAGAGAGGACTCAGTGAGTTGTTTCTGAAGGGACCTTTTTAGCTAAGTAGTGAGAGCTCTGTAAGAGAAGTAGGGAGGAAAAACTGATGTAGAAGGGAGAACCTTATAAAGTGTGAAGGGAGGGCCTATGTCATATGTAGGTCAGATTTGCTGAGGTGTGTAGGGAAGACTCTCTGAGCTTTGTAGTGTAGGTTCTCTGAGGTGTATAGTGAGGGCCTGTTTAAATGCATAAGGATGGAATTCTGATGTGTGTATAAGGGCTCTTACAGGTGTGTAGGGAGGTTTCTATTAGACATGCCAAGGAATCTATGGGGGTGTAAGTGACCTTATGAGTGAGTAGGGATGTTAACACAGTTGTGGAGGGAGGATTCCCTGAAATGAAGAGTGAGATTTATCTGATATGTGCAGGAAGAACACACTGTTTATATGGGAGGCATTTTTGAGGATAATATCAGAAATTCCTGAAGTGTTTCTGAGAGCTTTCAATGGAGAATGATGGGGGCTCTCTTAGGTGTGTATATGCAGCACCCAGAGATGAGTAAGGAGAGTTTTGCATAGAAGTAAGATCTGTCTGTGTTGTATATGTAGCACTTGTTGAGGTGTGTAGCATGAGCATTCTGAGGTTTGAATTAACATCTCTCTGGTGTTTATAGGGAGTATTTGCTGGGATGTATATGGAGGGCTATCTGAGTTTTTTGGTTGTTTCTCAATAAAGTGTGGAGGAATCATCCCTAAACTGTTTCTGGATGGCACTTTGAGGTGTGTAGGAAGGACTTTTAATGTGAGTAGGGTGGGATTATTTAGATGTGTAGAGAAATGAGTTTTTGGTGTGTAGGAAATTGTCTCTGGGGTGTTATAACAGGTTCTCTTTGTGTAGAGAGGTCTCTCTGAGGTAGGTAGAGAGGACCTTCTGAAAGGTATAGGGAGATTTATAAGGTTTGTCAGTGGACTTCTGGCTATGAGTGGGAGGGCTCACACAACTGTATAGGTAGGAACTTTGCAGTATACAGGAAAGACTTCTGAGATGAATGGAAAGAGCTCTCTGAGATGTATAGTAAAGGCTCTCTGAGGTGAGTAGAAATTCACTATGAGGTGTTTAAAGAGCACCGCATCAAAGTATAGTTAGTACAAATGTCTCATATAGGAATATAGTTTGTACTCAGTAAGATATATATGGATGTCCACCTGAGGTTCTCTACACAACTAGGTACTACTCTTGATATAAGGATGGTTTCCATTGATGTTTAGGGAACATACAATGATGTGTGAAGAGAGGGGTCTCTAAAATTGGTAGTGTGCAGCTGCTGAGCTGTATAAGGAGGTGTGTATGAATTGTGAAAGAGGGCTATATGATGTTTGTCTTAGGACTCCTTTTTGTGTGTGAGTGGGCCACCTTAAATGATTTGGGATGGATGACAACATTTCACAGGGTGTGTGCACTGGAAGTTGTAGAAAGAACTCAGTGAGCTGTGTTTGGAGGGCCATTTGAGATGAATAGTAAGAGTTTGGTGAGATTAGTAGGGAGAAAAAAAACTGGCATAGAAAGGAGAGCACTATAAGTTTAGGGTTAGGTTAGGCCTAGGGTTAGGGTATAGAGTCAGAGTCAAGTCAAGTCATGGTAAGTTTCAGGGTCAGGGAGGACTCTGTGGCATGTAGGGAGGAGTTAGGTTTATGCTTAGGGTTAGGGTTAGTTTCAGAGTAATAGTATTTACAGTGTATAGCAAAGGCCATACTCAAGAGTCAAAGTGTTTTCTGAGGTGTGTATACTGAGGCCTCAATGAGGTGAGTATATTGGCTCTTTGAGGTGTTTATAGAGGTCTTGCAAAGAAACATTGTTTCTTCTTGCAAAGAAGTATGGTTTTACTCACTGAGTTATGTAGGGACTTCTCTGATGTGTGTAGGAACTGCTCTAGGTTTGAGTATGAAGGGTACACTTTTTTAAATTGAGGTATGTAGAGAATTCTCTCTGAAGTTGGTAGCAGGTGGCCTCTGAGATGCATTTTGTGGACTTTATGAGGTGTGCAGGATGGTTCTATAATGCGTGTTAGAGAGCAACAGGAAGTGTGTGTGGGTCCTTTCAATTGATTTGGGAGGGCTCACTCAGGTATACAGATAGGGTGCACTGAGATGAGTAGAAATGGCTCATTTAGTTGTGTTTTTAGGTTTTTTTGATGTGAGTAGTGAGAACTCTGTTAGGTGAGAAAAGAATACAAATTGATATAGAAGGGAGGGCCCCATGAAGTGTGGAATGGTGATCTATATGGTCTGCGGTTAGGAATAATGGAGATGAGTAGGCTGGACTCTGAGCTTTGCCATGTAGGTTCACTTAGGTGTGTAGTGAGGTCTATTTGAAGTTCAGAGTGATAGCACTCTGGTGTGTGATTGAAGACCTCTCAGAGGTGTTTAGGGAGGTCTATATTAGGTTGGCAGAGGGATCTATGATGGGAGTAGGAGGCCTGTTTGACATAGTAGAAAAGCTATCTCAGGTATGTACAGAGGGACTTCTACAGTTAATAGTGAGATATCTGATATGAGTAGCAAGAATAAACCCAGGTGTGGTGAGAGAAATATTTAAGGATAGAAGAGAGAGTCTCTGAGGTGTATTGGTAGGACACTCAGAAGAGTATATTGGAGGTTATTTTAGGTTTGTAGTTTTGGACCTTGGAGGTAAATATGGAGGGCTTTTTGGCAAGTTTTGAGGGCTACAAGAGATGTGTAGGTTGGGTTTTTTAAAGTTTGTTGAAAGGGCACTCTGAGGTTTGTATGGGAGCCTTGCAGAGATT